>NC_089794.1:20015102-20027602 GCF_040412425.1 Macrobrachium rosenbergii
CATATATACATATATATACATATATATACACGAGGATAAAACCAGTGGAATCACAAAACAGATAAAATGGGACATGCTTGAAACGAACAAACATCCTAGAATTATATTTTTGACTCAGGAATCCATTTCATTGTTTGTCCAATTGACGAAGTGTCCTGTGTTTGTGTGTCTCGCGAATGTAAGAGAGAGAGAGAGAGAGAGAGAGAGAGAGAGAGAGAGAGAGAGAGAGAGAGAGAGAGAGAGAGAGAGCGTAAAGCAAGCTGGCCTCAGACAATGTGGTCTTTGGCCTAAGAGACACCAAAAAATACCTGAGGTCACATCCCATTTGAAGTGAGAACGTGAGCGAGCCTTTTTGTCACAGAAACCCTTTAAAGGTGAACTGGGATCGTCAATCGTTTGGGATAGGCAACCTTAGGGGAGATGGTGACTAGAGGAAATGTTATAAAGTTTATGGTTAAGCAGCCTCAATGGCAGCAAAGATTTAGGGAAGTGTTTTATGAATAACCAACCTCAATGGAAACAAAGATCCGAGGAGATGTGTTATGGAAATGAAGTGTTAATGGGAATGGAGATTCCAAGAAATATTGTATTGGCAGATGACCTTGATGGAAATAAAGACTTGAGAAATTATCGCATGGGTGAGCAGCCTTAATGGAAACGTGTACCCAACTGAACTGAAGAAACATGTAGTAAGATATCTTATGGGCAAGCAGCCTTCACGGAAATAGAGATGAAAAGAAAATATATTTTACAGAAGAATACTTTTAGTGGAAATGATTATTTAAGTTTCTGGAAAATAATTCATGTTTAGGCATCCACAATAAAAATGAAGATTAAGAATACATTTTAAGTATCACAGACCTTAAAGGAAAAGACACATTCTAGGAAAAAGCACTATTCTTTAATCTCTTCGTATAAAATAAAACTGCTAACTATAGGCTGATAAATCCAGTGTTTGTGTCTTCTCTTTTGTCAATGGATTTCCCTTTTCATCCAGAAATAAATATATATATTTTGGATGCTTGATTTCCTATGGTAGTTATAGCATCCAAATGCTTCCGGTACAAATTCACCAACAATTTGAAGAAGCAAATCATGAAACTTAATTAAAAACATGTTGATAGCCGCAAAGAGAGAGAGAGAGAGAGAGAGAGAGAGAGAGAGAGAGAGAGAGAGAGAGAGAGAGGAGAATATCATCTATGCTGGTACAGATTAATGTTTGAGAAGAGCACAGGAAACTAATCAAAATCGTGCAAAATTCGCTGGAAAAGTGAAGATAGGAGCAGGAGAATTGGTGTAGAAGAAGAAGAAGAAGAAGAAGAAGAAGAAGAAGAAGAAGAAGAAGAAGAAGGAAGAGAGGCATCAAAAGTGGCAGAGCCATAATGAGTAAAGTAGAGTGAGATGTCGAGAAGAAAAGGAAGAAGGACAGGGAACAATAACAAAGAAAATGAGAAGTAAAGCAAATTGGAAACAAATTGTGGCTAAAGTGTCAGCGTTCAAATCATCCAAAGGGGGTGGGGGGTGGTGGGAATGGCGGGGAGGGGGAGCAGTCGACCGAATCCCGTGACGTAGAATCCGATGGGAACAGAAAGGGAAAAGGTGATGTTTCTCAGGGTTGGACGAGCGAGTGGCGAACAAAAACGAGTGTGCAGATGTGCGTGATTGATTTTCAGATACAGAGAGAGAGAGAGAGAGAGAGAGAGAGAGAGAGAGAGAGAGAAACTCGTGTGTATGTAGCTGTGAAGAAAGTGATGACGTCTTCCGAAAGGTGGTGAGTTGATCGAGAGTGACTCTGAAAGTAAGTGCGTACGTAACGGGCATGAGGCAACACTGAGCACACGGTCGTGACCGTGGCGGATACACAGAAAGCGTATTACCCCAGTGGGGCCATGCCCAAGCCGAGGGGGCCCGTCGGGATGCCCCCAAGGCCCAGGCTGGCTCTTACGACACCGCGTTTCCCGGGGACACGGGAGGCGAGAGGGAGCCTATACCCCAAGGGCACCCCTGGCCCCGGGAAGTGCCGTTGAGGAGGAGACAGCGCACACCCGCCCGGGCACAGGAAGGAGGAGGAGGAGGAGGAGGAGGATGAGGAGGAGGAGGAGAGGCACAGGGAGTGGGAGAGATAGAGAGGTATAGAGAGAGAGAGAGAGAGAGAGAGAGAGAGAGAGAGAGAAAAGGGGTTTGGTCAAAGGCGGGTGTGTGTTGCGACCATTTTTTTTGTTTTACTGGATAATTCCTCTTAGTATCACACAGGCATGGTGTTTGGAGAACACATCAGTACCATAATTTTATAACTATAATATTAAAATATTATATCAGCTTCATGTTCCTTTGTTCAAAGAAAAAAAAAAGACGATGCTTATGCACTTCGAAACATGAATTTTATATGACGAGAATGTTTAATATATACGTGCGGCCCAGCTTCTGTCTCGCGAACGCGTTTTTTGTCGTCTGTTGTCTTTTTTTTGTCTTTGTTTTCGCGGGTCAGGGCACGTCGTCCTGTCCTCGCGACAGGTGTGAGAGGAGTTGCAAGTGTGTGTTGTGGGGAAGTGGGAAGGGGGAGGGGTGAAGGTGGGGTGGGGGAGGTTGGGGAATTATTGTTGTTGTTGGTGGTGGTGATGAGTTGGTGGAGGTGGCTGTGGGAGAGGGGGTGGGGGGGAAGGACAGACATCACCCTCACCTCATCGCCTGAAGACGACCCGTCCGGAGCCGCCCTTTCGAAAGTCTCCTCCTTTTATTGCCGAGGATCACCACCACTTGACTGGCGCTGATTATCGTCTTTTATCTACCTTTCTGAATTAGACTTTATTTTTTTTTTAGCTGACCACCTCCTCTCGCAGACTTGTGATGTCGTTGACCACGTGCAGACTGCTTTTATATATTTTCCTGTCTTTTTATGTCTATTTTCTTCATTCATTTGATCGTTTTCACGTTGCATTGTTTTTTAGTATAAGTTGCATTTTCATAGTCTCTTTTGAGTAATCCTTGATCTAGTGACGTCATTGCGCAGCCACTGAGCGTAGCCTGCGCAGGACGCGGCCTTGTCATTCACAAATTCGAACCCAGGCGATCACATTTCATTCACAATGAAATAAAGAAGAATAACCAGAGGTCCAAAGAGTTTATGAGTGAGTGCAAAAAAGAGAGGGGTTTTCAGTTCTGAATGGGCCTTTATTTATAAGAGAAGCAACAGCAGTTCTATCCAGCCTTCACTGAGTGCGTTCAAAGTGGGTGTAGTGAGTTAAGTTAGCTTAACGTGCAGTTCAAAAAAATAAATAAATAAATAAATAAAAAAGGGAAATACGTCCACTGGACTCTAATCAACGACACTTCAATGACTAAACACAGACATACACACACACAGGCCAACTGATCTCAAGGTGCTTTGCTCTTGTAGTCGAAACTATATATTTTGTCCTCGTGACTCTCTGTCTATTAGATGGGGGAGAAAAAGTCTATTAGACGGGGGAAAAAGTCTATCAGACGGGGAAAAAGTCTATCAGACGGGGGGAAAAAGACAAGGACGGTAGGGAAAGAAAGGTTCTGAAGAAACTAGACAGCAGTTATGATGGGTGTTCTGTCTGTCTTCTCACCGAGTAAAAAAAAAAAAAATGTTGGGGTGGGGGTTGAAATGGGTACAGGAAGTTACCAAGAGACGAATAATACAAAAGATTATGAAATACAGTAGGGCTCAAAACATCAGTCGGTTCTTTTCCAAGTTGGATTCATATATTTATACAACTGAATACATCAAATGTATTTTTTTAAAAGCATATAATGCTGGAATATTGTCATATCATATAAAACACTATGATTTTGTTGTCGTCAAGGTTTTCCAAAAGATATTTTTTTTTAAATGAAAGGGATTTTTTTGTTCTCTAGCTTTGGTCTTCGTTCAAAGTCCCAATGATTTTTTCCAAAAAAAAATTTAATAAAGGAAATTGTAGTCATTGATTTGCAATTTTATTTAAAAAATTCCAAAAGATTATATGTTACCTAATCAGGAAAAGTAATGGGAACTTATAATTCAGAGTGTGGAAGGAATACGGGGTCAATATAAGTCAACTGTGACATTTTAGTGAAGAAAAAAGGTGTCCACGGTATTAGAAATTGCCAGGTAATTAGACAAAGCAAATATAAGTATATCTGTATTATGCAATTTTAATTTAGGGAATGTATATATATAAATATATGTATATATATTATATATGTATATAAATATATATATATATATATATATATATATATATATATATATATATATATATATATATATATATATATATATATATAATGGTTTGCCCTTGATGAGAGGTGACAGGTTAAAAAAATTCGCTCTCAAACTGAGCTGTCGAGAGAGAAAAAGAGAGAAAAAAATATAAAGATGAAAGGCTATTATGCCCCACCCGACCCCCTCATCCAGGGCAGAACCTCAAATGGAACAACAGAACAGAGGTGAAACCGAGAGGTCATACCAATTGCAACCCTTTTTATGTTTTATACATTTGTCTAAGTACCTTAACCTTTCGAGAAGAAAAAATAGGCTTTCCCTATTATTGTTATGATTATCATTAGAATAATTGTTTTTTTTGTTTTTGTTTTAAACCTTCAATTTTAATATTAATAATCCTGCCGTTCGTTCCCGTTATTTTCTCTCTCTCTATCTTCTTCTATTTTTTTTTTCCAGTACAACTTTTTCTTCACGTTTTTTCTCTTCTTCATTGGAAACACAGCTATGGATGACTATATCTCAAACACAAGAATATTTGAATATAAATCACCTTTCTCTTTTTTGTATTTGTGGCCCTTCTATATATATATATATATATATATATATATATATATATACATACATACATACATACATATATACATATATATATGCAATGAGGAACCCAAACAGCTATATGTATGTTATATAGTAGTTTATATATATATGTATATATATATTGCATATATGTATGCATATATATACAGGTATACATATATATATATATATATATATATATATATATATATATATACATATATACATATATACATATATACATACATATATATATATATATACAGTGGAGTGCTAGCCATACATAATATAATATAATAACATTTCTCTCTGAACAAAAATAAATAACAAACATATCAACATTAAATGCTTGAAATTTTCAACGATTATGCCATGGAGGGGCTCGTAATGATTCTTTCAATCGTAGCAATCGTGATGATAAGCCAATAGTAATCGAGCAATTAACTTTTGGTATTGGTTCTCGCTACATATTACTCGCGTGGGTACATTGGACTTCAAACTGATGCGTTTTGATTCGTATTTAAACCCGAATTTCTTTAAACACTTGAATACTGAAGCGACGGCCCTACCTCCATCTTGCATAACACATTGAAAACGTCGATGCATCACATAGGAGTGTGGATATGTCAAAAATAGTCGTAAGACTGCTTTTTACTCAAAAGCCTTCCTACAATGTTATCATCTTAGAACTATTGCTTATTAATTTTTTTTTCTTTAGACCAGTTGCCATATAAGTAAAATTAACAAGACATTTAACAATTAGAAACGGTTTTTAACCTTATACCTATCATAATTATTACTCTATAATATTATTTTACCTCATTTGGTTAGAGTTTTTTTGTTGTTTTTTTGTCGTTTTGAATCCGATGGTGATTTTTTTTTTTTTATGTTTTCACGCTTTTTTTTTTATCTTTCCAGTCTGACGTCATATGATGGTTGGCTCAAGTCAATTGTTTTTTTTTTTTTTTATCTTGCAAGTAGTTGAGGGGGGCGGTGGTCTTTCTTATTCCGTTATTTAGAGAGTATTTCGTCACTCATTCTCGCCAAATTGATGGTGTCATCGTAGAACTTATCATATCATTATAACATATCATCATAATCCATTGTTTTCTTGTGAGGGGTGGGGTCTCAGGGGGGGTGTTAGAATTAAGGTACTGGGGTAGGGGGAGAATATAAGTGCTTTTATTAATTTCTTCCTTCTTTTATTTATCTTTAAATCTTCTTCTTTTATTTGTAAGCTTGTTTTCCTTTTCATCTTCTTCGCGTCTCTTTTATTTATAAGATTTCGTTTCTCCTCATTTTCTTAATTTTTATTTTTTGCGTCTTGTATCGAGTCTCATCCTGTCTCTCTGCCTCTCTCCTTAAAAGACTGATCCAGGAACCCAGCGATTGACCTAGTGCACCCCGTGGCTCAGGTCGGGGTCATTAGGTCATCAAGTGCTCAAGGATGTGGTTGAAAGGTCATCTAAGGTCATGCCACCTCTGGCCCACACCCCCTTGTCGAAACTTTCTCTTCACTTTCACCTTCCGTTCCGTTCGGTCACCAGAAGACCGTGCCACTTCCAGAAAATTGACCTCTCTCTCTCTCTCTCTCTCTCTCTCTCTCTCTCTCTCTCTCTCTTAAAACACACATACACAAAATTATGATTTCTTTGTCTTGGATTTCTTAACTGTATGATTTATGTCGATTGGAATTTCTCTCTTTTTACTGCAATTTAATGGAGTAAACAGGTACATGCATGCATTCTCTCTCTCTCTCTCTCTCTCTCTCTCTCTCTCTCTCTCTCTCTCTCTCTCTCTCTCTCTCTCTCTCTCTCTAAAAAAAAAGAAAAAAGAATTCCACTTTCAACAAGACAGTCGAAGAACCAATGAGAGGACGATTAAAACCGTCTTTTTTTGTCTTCTTCTGATCCTTATCTAAGGATCTCTCGATTCATCTCTACTCTCATTTATCTCTATTCTCATCCTTTCTGTTCTCTTTCTCTCCTGCTGCATTCTTCTCTTTTATAGACTGAGATGCCGCCGTTGGATTTCGGGCAAAAACGTATACCGCCTTCTGGTAAAAGTGCTGCTGCCTTTTGTTTACTCATCCGCATCTTCTTCTTCTTCTTCTTTCGAAATCGGGGGTGGATGTTGTTGTTGCCGGCGCGTCACAACACTCACTCACTCGGCGAGGAGTCTAATAAAAACACAGTGACGAGACTTGAGGTTTCGAGACGAGATTTCGGTTATCGCCCCGTGTGTAGTGGATGTTGAACGAGGCGCCCTTGATGTCATTCTGGAGGAGGAGGAGGAGGAGGAGGACTGGAAGTGAGAGGAGGAGGAGGAGGAGGAGGAGGAATTATGGTTGAGGGCGGAGGAGGAGTGGGTGAGGAGGAGGAGGAGGAGGAGGAGGAGGCGTGTAGGTGGAGACAGAGGCTGGGTCGACAGGCGGCTATTGCGTGGAGTGGGAGGGTCTGGAAGGAGGAGGAGTCTCAGAAGGGGCTAAGAGTCGGAGTAGGAGGTGAATTAGGTTAGGGGAGGGGGGAGAGGGAGAGGGAGGAAGGGGGAGGGAAGGTGGGAAGGTGGTTGTGGTGGTGTAGGTGATGTAGGCTCAGAGGCCTCACCGTGATCATTTGCCTCCTCGCGCCCACCTTATGATGGCGTCTGCAAGAACGTCCAGGTGCGCTTTCGTCTGGAAAGAGAAAGAGAAGAAGAATGATTGTAGGGGGGAGACGATTCGTCACCTAATTGCAAAGGGGTGAGACGATTCGTCACCTAATCATAAATGGAAAACAGAATGATTCTTGATTGGTGATTGGCTTGAGAGTGGATTGGGGAATAGAGAGATATTCCTGGTCTATTTACAAATGGTAAAATGGATGGTTGTTGATTAATGAATTACTTGAGAGTGGACGAGATAAGATAGGGAGATGAATAATTAACCTGAAATATTAGAATGCTTTGTTAATGATTCATGCTTAATTTTATTTTGGGGAAATAGGATGGTTTGCGATTAATAATGAGTTTGAGAATGGAAAGCTGAATGATTAATACCTGAGCTGGGAATGGAAATTACATTTTAATGATCAATGATTAATCTGAGAATGGGAAGTCAGGTAAAGAAAGATGAATGAATCTATGAGGAATGATAAAAATAGAACACTCGGTAAAGTAAATGGAAACTGATTCATGATAAAACTGAGATTGGAAAAATGAACGAAAAATGATTAATGATTTACCCAGAAATGGCAAAAAAAAAGAAAGGTTAACGAGTTAAATGAAAATTTTTTTTAGAAAAATGCTCTTAAACAGAAATTATATACCAGCCCTTAACTTAACAGAGATTAACTTAAAGGAAACGCCTTAACCTGTCTCAAGCAACAGATATCCAATCATATTATTTGAAGGATATCAAAGATATTTTATCCATAATGATGACAAAATGACAGACAAGAAATCTCCTGACTAGATTCACCAGGCAGGTCGACAAAAAAAAATGTGAAAGCAGAACATTCTGTTTGGTGTGCAGGACCCAAGGAGAACCCATTTCACTGACTTTCAATTGCGAGTGTGTTTTTTGGTGATGTTTGGTACTGCGGTAACACAGGTGGGGCTTCGGAACTGTCATTCGCAAGTTATGGTCATCTGTTATTATTATTATTATTATTATTATTATTATTATTATTATTATTATTATTATTATTATTATTATTATCATTATTATTATTCAGGAGATTAACCCTATTCATAGGGGCCACTGACTTGAAATTCAAGCTTCCTAAGAATATGGTGCCCACTAGAGCTCTCTATCTCGAAGAAATTGAGGCATCTACTGAAATCAAAGTTCGGCTTCTTAAAGAGCAAAATTTCGAGGAATTGTAATTTTTTTTTTTTATAAATAGATAATGGAGAATAATTATCTCTAATAATGCAAGAGAACGACGAAATCTGAAAACATTACAAGTCACATTCCATAACGCATAAGTAATTCGGACTCAAAATAACGTGGACGTAATATAATCTCACAATTCCGAAATGAAGCAATCAGTCTGAATCAGTTTATCTCGTCAGGGAATGCAAACAGCATAACAGCATAAGAGAGAGAGAGAGAGAGAGAGAGAGAGAGAGAGAGAGAGAGAGAGAGAGAGAGAGAGAGAGAGAGAGAATAATAGCTAGCTGTAGTATCAAACCAATGATATCGTTGAGGAAAGCAAACAGCATAACACACACAAAGAGAGAGAGAGAGAGAGAGAGAGAGAGAGAGAGAGAGAGAGAGAGAGAGAGAGAGAGAGAGAGAGAGAGAGAGAGAGAGAATAATAATAACTAGGAAAGCGAACAGTACAACAGAGAGAGAGAGAGAGAGAGAGAGAGAGAGAGAGAGAGAGAGAGAGAGAGAGGGTATAATAACTGGCTGTATTGCATAACGAATGATCTCATCGTGAACAAAAGCCTAATACAATTGCTCTCTCTCTCTCTCTCTCTCTCTCTCTCTCTCTCTCTCTCTCTTTGTCGGGCTTGAAAAGAAAATGATTGTTTAGAAACTCTTCTTCTTTCTCCTTTCTGTAGAATCGATCATAACTGTTCTCCTTTCCAGCGATTCTTTTGATCTTTCCGTCAACAGATGGCGTTGCCTGCGTGTGCTCGCCTCGCTTTTGAGTTTTGAGCTTTCGTAAACAAAGCATAAATGAGTTACAGTTTTACTCCAATATCGAAATGTTTATTAATAATATAAATCGATTACAGTGACGAAAAACTCAGTTTCGTAGGAAAACCCAACAACAATATGGACTTAAATATGAAACTGTTATTCACATTTTATCTTTTCAGAAAAAAATTAGTTATTTCCTGTTCTATTCTATAATGAAATCAAGTGACTGCACTTTCGAAAATTTAGAAATTCAATTGCATTCTTTGTCATGCCAGAACAAATTGGCTATAATTACCAAAATGATTTTTAAATTTTTTTTTTTTTTAGTTTTCACGTATTTTGAGTTCATTTGTCACAAAAAGAATCGGAAACAATTGCCAGAACTTTACTTTTCACTGTCTGAGAGTCTTTCATCTCATGAATCAAAGAAGCTTTTTTCGTTTGTAGCCGAAGGAATCTACAAATCAATACGAAAACTGTAGTTGTTTCATTTGTAGGAAAATTGATAATTACGGACGCCGTAGCTTTAGCGTTTTGATTTTCATATTTTTAACAAACGAATCTTTTGTGATTTTCGAGTTTTTATCGGGATGAAAAGGCAATGATTAAGGAAACCTTAATTTGTTTTTTTTTAACTTTCTTTTTATAAAAAAAGAATCAATCTCCAATATGTTTAGGAACCTAAGATTTTTAAAGTTTTATAATTAAATTTAAACAATTTACGAAAAAATTCTGTCTTGCTTTTCAGACTTTATAACAAAACGAATCAGCAATAACTGTATTGTTAATTGTTGCTATTTTAATGAAATGAACAGGAAACGATTAAGGAAACTTCTTTGTTAATTTTGACATTTGAACAAAATGGATAAGCAAAAAATGACGGAAACCGTCATGGATTCATTTTTCCTAACGAATCGAATAGGCAATAATTCGAAAATAATAATTTTTAATATTTTTGATATTCTAACAAAACGCACAAGCAAAAATGACGGAAACATGCATTATTCATTTTTGATTTTTCAAGGGAACGTATAGGCAATAATCACGAAAATCTTATTTTTTTTTTAACTTTCGATTTTTTTTCCTTCCTTTACCAGGCCAACAGTGATATAGTCTGGTGAATTTCCCTTGGCTGGGGGCCAAAGTTGGGGAGAGAAATGGAGAATTGATGTGCAGTGAGACAATATGAAAAGAGGGGCACAAGAAGTGGGGAGGGAGAAGGGGAAAGGTAGAAGGGACAGACGAGAAGAATGTAGAAGGGTGGAAGGATAGACAAGGAGGATGTAGAAGGGTGGAAGGGATAGACAATAGATAAAGAAAGAAGTGACAGTGAAGAAGAGGGAGTTGTAGGAGTAGTAGAAAGATAAACGAGAAGAAAATAGAAATAAGGAAATGAGAGAATTACCGAAAACGAACCGAAGAAAAATGGAGATGAGGGAATTCTAAGAATAAGAAGGATGGACAGAAAAGAGTGGACAAAAGAAAGGATACGAAGGAAAAGACCTTCGGTGGAGGAGAAAGAAAACAGACAGATAAATGGAGGATTGAAAGAATAAGAAGGACCGACAGAAAAATTTTGTGTTGAGATGTTTCGAAAGAAAAGTAAAGAGACTGAGAATGGAAATAAAAGAGGAGAAGGATGTAGGAGAGATAAGAAGAAAGACGAAGGGCAGAAGGAAAGCCATACAAAGAGAAACGAGGTGGAAAAAGTGGCAAGAGAAAATGAACGGAAATGAGGAAAAGGAAAAATAGAAAATGAAAAATAGGAAAGGAAAAATAAGCAGAGAATTAAAGAAACGAAAACCGAACAACGAAGCAGACTGAAGAAAGAAAAAGAGAATATAAAGGAGGTAAGAAGGAGAAACAGGATAATCTTCGGAGAAGAGACATAGAAATAAGGAAATAAAAAAAAAAGGGGAGTGACCTACATGTGATATTACGAAAACAGAGAAGTGACGTCTTCGGCTGAGAAAGACGGTCGCTTTTTCTTCTTCTTGAAAGGCCAAAGGAGGCGGGCTTTGTGGGGGGAGATGTTTTTAAAGAGTATGTCTTTGTAGGGGATATTTTGTCACAAGGGATGTCTTTGTGGGGGATATTTTTTTCACAAAGGATGTCTTTGTGGGGGAGATGTTTTTAAAGAGTGTGTCTTTGCGGGGGATATTTTGTTACAAGGGATGTCTTTGTGGGGGATATTTTTTTATACAAAGGATTCCTTTGTGGGGGATATTTTTTTCACAGAGGATGTCTTTGTGGGATCTTTTTTTGACATAGGATGTCTTTGTGGGGGATCTTTTTTTTTTTTTACAGAGGATGTCTTTGGGGGGATATTTTTTTTAGAGGATGTCTTTGTGGGTATTTTTTTTTTTTACAGAGGATGTCTTTGTGGGGGATATTTTTTTCAGAGGATGTCTTTGTGGGGGAGATGTTTTTAAAGAGGATTTCTTTGTGGGGGATATATTTTTAAAGAGGATGTCTTTGTGGGGGATTTTTTTACAGACGATGTCTTTGTGGGTAAGATGCCTTTATGGTTGAGATATCTTTGTGTGGAAACGTCTTTGCGGGAGATATTTTTTTTATAGAGGATGTCTTTGTGGGGAAGATTCTTTTTTTGGGGGAGATGTCTTTATTGAGGAGTTGTCTTTGTGGGGGGAGCTGCCTTTGTGGTAGAGATTTTTTTGTAAAGGACAAGTCTTTGTTGGGAAGTTTTCTTTGTGGGGAAGATGTCTTTGTGGGGGGAGCTGCCTATGAGGTGGAGATGTTTTTGCAAAGGTCATGTCTTTGGTGGTGAGTTGTCTTTGTGGGGGAGATGTTTTTGTATAGGATAAGTCTTTGTTGGTGAGTTGTCTTTGTGGGGAATCTACCTCTATAGTGAAGATGTCTTTGTAAGGGAGCTATCTTTGACGAGGAGTTGTCTTTGTGGGGGAGACGTCTTTTGGGATAATATGTTGTGGGGGAATATTTTTGTAAGTGTGACATCTGATGTCTTTGTGGGTGAGTTGTCTTTGTGGGGGATATTCCATTGGCCAGATGGGGGATGCATTTTGTAGGCTGTCTTTGAAGGGA
>NC_089794.1:20030102-20035102 GCF_040412425.1 Macrobrachium rosenbergii
TATTTGCATAATTTTTTTTCAGTTAAGCATTTTTTCATAACGCAATGATCCAGAAGAAATTGCCCCTAGCTTTGGAATTCTCTTCCTGAATCTGCTTTCCCGACTCCCAATGCCTCTCTTTTCATCCTTTTACGTTCTTGCTTTAGCCACTTTCTCTTTGGGGTCTCACTTTGTCGACTTCTCTGTCCTTGCAAACGGCTCCTGGCATTTCCTGATGGTCACCGTACCAAGAACTGACCAGATTCAATGTTGAGTGGCCTTGGGAAAGGTATATTTAATTATTAATTCGTTTAATATTTCCCAATTGAAATATATCAGATATTAAATGCTTGTAGCTTAATTTTTGTGAACGAGAAAGGTACACACACACACATGCATGTAATTATATATATATATATATATATATATATATATATATATATATATATATATATATATATATATATATGTGTGTGTGTGTGTGTGTGTGTGTGTGTGTGTGTGTGTGTGTGTAAGCAAGCGCGCGTGTGTACGGTTTTAACCCTGTTATGCAAAAGGGATTTAAGCGCCATACCTCTCGTTCAAAATTCAGCTCAGGGCCGAGGAAAAAAACGAAAATTATCGTGCAACTGTCAGGTGTCAATTCTATCATGCGTTTTTGACCACCGATTCCTTCCGGGGATAGAGTGTAGTATATGACTCTCTCTCTCTCTCTCTCTCTCTCTCTCTCTCTCTCTCTCTCTCTCTCTCACTCTCTCTCTGTGTTTGTCTGTCTCTCTGTCTATGTTTATCACTGTCTCTCTGTCTCTCTTTACTTCTTTGATAAGGCATTTGAAACAATATTCTTTAACTGTATACCTGAGAACCATTATTATTATTATTATTATTATTATTATTATTATTATTATTATTATTATTATTATTTTCGTAACAAGGTGGAATTTTTTCATAATAAGAACCCTCAGAATATTTATTTTCAATTCGGAAAAACAAAGAAAATAAATTTTCAGTCACAAAACAAAGAAAATTTCGTTTTTAGTCACAAAAAAGAAAGAAAATTTCATGATAAAAACGTAGAAATTTTCCTTTTCTAACTGTTGAATATAGAAAAAACAATCCTTTATAAAAAAATTCTACCACTCCGCCAAAACGCTAAAAAAAACCACACACACACAAACACAGGCCAAAATTGATCATTTTAATATTGAAAAAGCACTTCTCAAGACTAAAAAAAACATTCTACCCCTCCGCAACAACTCTTGAAAAAACATACACACGCCAAATTTTATCTACTTAAACTAGAATAACACACAAACACACCAAATTATCTTTTCTATATAGAAAAAACACTTCCCAAGACAAAAAAAATTCTACTAAGCCGGAATGCTAAAAACACACACACACACACACACACACACCCCAAAATTATCTTTTGAATATAGGAAAAAACCCACTTCTCGAGACTTAAAAAAAAAAAAATTCTACCACTCCGCCACAACGCTCCAAAAAACACGCCAAAATTCCCCGGAAATGATCTTTAATTATCTCTCATCTTCTCGAATTCCTTGCGACTAATGAGTGATTCCGCGATGGAAAATAGACCATCTTGCGCCCGAATTAAAAAAAAAAAGGAAGAAGAAGACAGGAGTGGATATGATGGCGGACACTGAGGGCTGGAAAATAGTGGTGAGATTTTTTTTTTGGTCGAATTACTTATGCAGGTTATCCAATACGCCGGGCCTCGTTATTGCCTTCATTAAAGAGAGAGTGATGGCTGATCTTATGAGAAGGGGAACGAAACACGGAACTTCGAGAGAGAGAGAGAGAGAGAGAGAGAGAGAGAGAGAGAGAGAGAGAGAGAGAGAGAGAGAGAGGAGAGAGCATTTTAAGAATGGAGTGATAAATTTTAGCGAGGACACATGCACGCACTCAAGTGTCTCTCTCTCTCTCTTAACCATACTCAAACATAAAAATCAAATCGCTCTGTTTTAATTCTCTGTTTCTAAGAGAGAGAGAGAGAGAGAGAGAGAGAGAGAGAGAGAGGGAAGGGGAACAGTATGGTTATACAGTTAATGATGAACTGCATATTAAACTCGGTACAGTTCAAATCAAGTCACAATATTCATGTAAGGCCATTTTATATTAAATCAGTCTTATTAAACCAATATAACCTTTCAATATTCAGTGTCAGGTCAGCGTGTGTCCGACTTAAAGGTAAAATAACTCAGTGGTTAGGGCACGGGTCAAATTGAGGGGAGGGGTTGATGGGTGCCAAGGTCAGCCAGGGGAGGGGGTAGACCTATTTGCGCCTGTACAGTTATTTATCATGATTCTATTTTATTAGTCCTTCGCAGAACTGTAACTGTTTAATGACGAAGAACGTTATTCTCTCTCTCTCTCTCTCTCTCTCTCTCTCTCTCTCTCTCTCTCTCTCTCTCTCCTGCGGAAATATATATAATCAAGCAGAGCAATTTTCCTAAAGAAACCTGCGATAAAATCTGGGTGCGTGTTTTTTTTACATAAGTTTTTCCTCGAAGTGTTAATGGGTGCGAGAACACCGCCTGTAAAAGGGGTTCGACATTTTTGTCGCGATGTCTTTAGAACGGCTCCCCACTTTGTATACATTTTTTTTCACCGATTCTCTGCGGCAGCCTGTTGCGACAGAGAACTGTTGCTTCATCTCAAGGAAGCAGGTAAATATGCTCATTTCCATGACGTCCAGAACGCTGGTCTAGCCTCATTTTTCTCCTCCAGTTTTCAGCGAGCGAACGAAAACAGTTCGAGGACAAACAAAAGACGATCGAGAACAATGGCCTCCGCGCTGGATCATGATGGGCTCTTGATCAGAAGCATTGCGGTGCAACTTGAGTGCAGATTCATACGTCAGTTTTTGGGGATTTTATTAGACATTAAAGTCTACGAGGGAAAGTATGATGGCATTTTCCTTATGAAGGTTTTCCCTAAATTCTAAGAGGTTGTCCCCAAATTCTACGAGGATTTCCCCAAATCCTGAGGTTTTCCCTAAATTCTATGAAGGAAATAAGAGTTATTTACGAATATATCTATCAGGTTTTCACCGCGTCACTGACTACAAGCGATGATTACCAAGAAGAAGAGGCCCTCAGGTCATGTTGATCAATCCTCTTACGGTTTCCGATGCTTAGACCCAAGGGGATGGTTTTGCAGATGGCTGTTCAAATCGTCTGGCTTCAGAGGCCGATGGCAGGAGTAACCTAACGCTTTTTATCTTGGACAAAGGAAGTACTAAGAGAATTTTCAGACTTGGCAGAGAAGTGAAGAGATAAATCAAGCTAAGGCGTTGTTTCGCCTATGAATTAAAGGCTAGATACTTTGTTACGCTTCAGTGATTGAAGAGGATATTATTATTATTATTATTATTATTATTATTATTATTATTATTATTATTATTATTATTATTATTATTATCGTGAAGTAGTTCAGGGTTGTTCGATTAATTGATTATAAAGTTATCTGGCGCTACAATCCTAATGAGAATTATTTATAGAATGATACGATGATGAAAAAAGGAAAATGAATCTTTGTTCTTTAAGCCAACAGGACAGCAACAGATAATTCTTCCCAATACGATTTTCCGTTTTTGATTTTCTTGCAAATGAAGGACAAGGAAAAATAAAAACACGAGGGATACAAGTAAAGTGATTAAAAAAATTATGATCGTCAGTTTTCACGAGAAAGATTGTGAAAATATTTGAAATAATTTCTTTTTTCTGTAAAATAACTGACAGACGAAAAGCTTAAAGTATAAATTTGAAAAATTTGTGTTGCCTTAGAACACGAGAGAGCGTTTCATGTTTTTAGGAAATGATAAAAAACATAATAAAAACGAAAGTAAATGGGAATACAAAGATTTTTTCCAGTGTTCAACTGAAGAATATGACTTGATGAAAGATTAAACACGAAATTATTGCTAATATTTTAGATAATGCGAAAAATTATGTAACGGGGGAGAAAATATTTCTTTGTTTTCCCCTGATAATTTTTATTTTATTTGTTGATTTGTCATTATATCAACAAAAGCAAGAAGACGGGTAATAATATATTGAGGCAGTAAACGGAATAAAAAAAAAAATGGTTGAACTGGTTGACTCTAGAGCTGGCAACTTATGTCCGATATTTGTTCGATTATGAAGAGGTAATAATAAGTTCCTGAGAACGAAAACCAAAGAAATGCCTGTAAAATCTGTCAGTGAACTGGTTGGAACTTGAAAGTATTTATCAATATTTATGGAATTTAAATGAGAGAGCAATGAAGGAATACATCTTAGAAATTCTCAGGAGTGATGTCTAGTGTAATAACTGTAAAATGAGTATGTTAACTATGAAAGACTGAAGAGTAATCATAAATATTCATGGAATTTGAATGAGAGAACAGTGGATGCATGCAACTATAAAGTTCTCAGGAGTGATGTCTACGGCAATACTTGTAAAACAGATCAGTGAACAATGAGGAAGCAGAAAGTGATAATGATATTTATAGAATTTGAATGAGGTAGGCATACAACTAAGAATTTCTCAGGAGTGAAGTCTAGTGTAATACTTGTAAAACACATCAGCGAACCAATAGATGCTTAAAGGTAGTTATATATAATTATGGAATTTGAATGAGAAAGGCATACAACCAAGAGTGATACCCAATGTAATACCTGTAAAACAGGTCATTGAATGGCTATATTCTTGAAAGTAATTAGAAAAATTTATGGAATTTAAATGAGAGTAGCGTAATTAAAAATATTAATGGCATTTAAATGAAACAGGCATGCAACTGAGAAATCCTCAGGAGTGATGCGCAATGTAATACCTGTAAAAGAGGTCAGGAAAGCTTGAGGTACTTACAGTTTTGTAGAACATACACTGTTGCCTATCCTCGTCCTCGCCGTCTGGGCAATCAATGAACCCGTCGCAGAGAACATGGTCATCGATACACCGGTAGCGACCCATCCTGTCCGGGGAGGGGCACGGGAACCGTTCCATCTGGTCCT
>NC_089794.1:20045102-20047602 GCF_040412425.1 Macrobrachium rosenbergii
GGTTGAGGGGTGTTGAATACCACGGTAAGATACCATATATGGTAGTAGAGGCTGGTAGGATACCACGGTAGGATAACACGGTGGGATATCACGGAAAATGGTGGAGAAGTGAAGGATACCACGGTAGGATAACACGGTGGATACCACGGAAAGTGGTGGAGAAGTGTAGGATCCCACGAAAAATGACGGACTGGGTTCCCAAGAATGGAAAAAGAAAAACATGGTATGGAAACGACCCATACAAAATCCCCAGGTAAAAAGACGAATAAAGTTTCCAAGAAAAGAAAAAACCAGAATGAAGTTTATATAAAATAATAACGAGAAAGAAAATCCTCAAGGTCAAAGAGAAATCCACAAGAAGGTAATTAGAGCCACAAAGATAGGATGAGAGAACGAAAGAAAATATTTACGTGTCATTAAAGAAAAAATTACTAGACTGGAAATCTTCAAGAAGACAAATAGATATTGCCTAACGTAAAACAGAGAGAGAGAGAGAGAGAGAGAGAGAGAGAGAGAGAGAG
Organism: Macrobrachium rosenbergii; assembly: GCF_040412425.1. Lineage (NCBI taxonomy): Eukaryota > Metazoa > Arthropoda > Malacostraca > Decapoda > Palaemonidae > Macrobrachium > Macrobrachium rosenbergii. The sequence continues at coordinate 20,045,624 of NC_089794.1, forward strand.
AGAGAGAGAGAGAGACTGCTGGACCGATTAGAGAAATCCGCGATAGAAAGCTGGTGGATTCCGCGTGAAGAGCGATTATGGTCGTGTTTTATCATGTGATCCGTCCGAGGCAATTTCTTCCTCGGCTCCAAATACCTGGGATTAAGAAGCTTCCTGCTCGCGGGCTCCAAATACCCAGGATTAAGAGGCTTTCTCGAAGATTGGTAAACACTGCAGGGTGGGAGGTTCTCATTTCCGAATTCTGAGATGTCAAATTGGACAGAGAGAGAGAGAGCGAGAGAGAGATAGATAGATAGATAGAGAGAGAGAGAGAGAGAGAGAGAGAGAGAGAGAGAGAGAGAGAGACAAAATTTAATATATACGAGTATATATATATATGTGTGTGTGTGTGTGTGTGTAGGTATATGTTTGTTTGCGAGTGAAGGGAGAGAGATTTCAACACATTACATCGTTTTATATATATACACACAAACACACTTATACATATATAATGAGAGAGTAAGATAGACTTAGACAAAGAGAGAGAGAGAGAGAGAGAGAGAGAGAGAGAGAGAGAGAGAGAGAGAGAGAGAGAGGGCCAACCCTTTCATCTCATAATTTCATTCATAACTTTTGGCAACGAATGCCAAAACATCGAAAATTTATATCCTCTTTATTGCGTGGGTTGAAGAACATTCAAAGGAAACTTGAAGAAAAACGCTGAGTCTGATTAGTAGTTATGTAAATATCACACGAGGCTAAAAATACTCACCAGGAGCCGTTACGTAACTCTTGCTGGCCTCGTCCAGTAGCTATAAAACTCTGTTATTAGATTGAATCTTGTTACTAACACTGTTCAAAGCTTTGAATCCAGACAGGGAGTTAGACTGTCATTTGTAGCCGAGTAAAATTCTGACGCACCTAAAGTTTTTCTTTTGGAATATTTTTTACTTGTTTTCTTAATTTTCTGAAATTTTCCTTTGCTACTAGGTAAACTTAAGCGCAAACATCTTCCTCACACGCATGCGCGCGCACACAATACACACAAACATATATATATGAGTATACAGTATACGTTTATATATTTATATATTTAACATTTGCTCAGTATGAGAGAGAGAGAGAGAGAGAGAGAGAGAGAGAGAGAGAGAGAGAAATTACCTTCCTGGATGTCATGCAGGCATGCATGCAAAGAAATGATACGAAGAGAGAGAGAGAGAGAGAGAGAGAGAGAGAGAGAGAGAGAGAGAGAGAGAGATGTAAGCGAGTTCATGGCCACATGTCTTTGATTGGCTGTTCTCCCTCCCTGGCCAATTAACTGCGTCGCTAGGTAGTCCTTTGACATTTTCCCGGCTGAGCAGAGATTTACATGGTGGTGATGCAAGGAAAATCTATTTGACATCGAGTTTGCATTATTTCTGCTTCCTTTACCGGAGGTAAGAAGGGCAGGAAACGAATAGAAAAAAAATAAAAGGGAAGGAAAGGGAGAAGAAAGCGTAAAAAGAGATACAGTTTGCTAATGATGAGGTGAAAAAGTGGAGGTAAACAATAGTAACGATTATAGTAACAATAATAACAATAAGTCAAAAAGAAATACAAGAGCTATGAAGGAACATTAATAATAATAATAATAATAATAATAATAATAATAATAATAATAATAATAATAATAATGATAATAATAGATAGATATATAGATAGACACAGTAATAATAAAAAAAGCTCATATTAAGAAAGAGGAAAACATATTTTTACCGAAGAAAATAAAAATTACATTTTGTGTTTATCTAAAATAGAATTCGACTCCTTTATAAAAAAGATGCTTTTAAAATGTACCCTTTATATACAAATAGCACATTTTTATATGGGTACAATATAAAATGCAAAAATGTATTCATTTTGAAAAACAGGGATTCATAACTGATACAAAAGGTATTCAGAAAAGTGAAATTTTCCTGTAAAATAAACTAAAAAAAACTTGACTTTATATTTTTTGTTTG
>NC_089794.1:20050102-20055102 GCF_040412425.1 Macrobrachium rosenbergii
TATCTCTCTCTCTCTCTCTCTCTCTCTCTCTCTCCTGTCACACACACACACGTATAAATATATATATATATATATATATATATATATATATATATATATATATATATATATATATATATATATATATATATATATATATATATATATATATATATATATTAGATAATATGCAGGAACAGCAAAGCATATCCTTCGTTATGAAGAATACATTGTGAGAATGCAAGTTTCGGCGACTTTCATTACCCTCCACTACCGAGCTTTGGATTTCTCTACTTTCCCGCCCTTTTTCCCGAGCCTCATAACCTTCCTATCCACAGGACATGTCTATCACTTCCCCCAACAGCTAAGCCCCACCCGTCGCGCTTCCTTCTCTCCTTTCGTTTGCTTTATTTAGCGCTGGAATGTACCGTTGACGACGCGATTCATCATTCGAAGATTCGTATCTGTGACGTCACACACACAGAGAGAGAGAGAGAGAGAGAGAGAGAGAGAGAGAGAGAGAGAGAGAGAGAAAGGTACTTACACTACTCGATAGAGAGCTGATATCAATATCGGAGGAACGCAATTTACATTCTCACAAGAATGTGATTGTAGGCGTTGTTGTTCTCCTGAGCTCAGACGTCACGGGAGAATTATCTTGGACATTTTAAAGCTCTTTAATCACAGCTGATGATTATATGTCGTCATGCTTGTCACTGCTCTACTCGTTTTGCTCGGGAAAAGCTTTCCAAGCTTAGAAATTTGTTTACGAGTAATGTGTTTGCCAAAAATACATTTTTTCGATCGAAGAAATCTCTTTAATATACACTTTTCCAAAAGTTACTTCTTTCTCGCATCTCTTAATGCATAAATTCTGTTTTATTTTAACTTTCTAATTTAACTTTCTAACTGGGGTGAGTGCTGATATATCACTTACCACCATAGACTTTTCATAAGCCTGGGTATATGACTGAGGAACGGCTCAGTAATCACGTTTGATTCAGTTGGGAAGAATCCAGAGTTCTCCATTAGGCCTCCCATGCTCTTCAACACTTGACCAAACTTTCAGCCCACCGGTATGGAAGGGAGTCAAGCTGACATAAACAATTTATTTAAATAATTTTTTTCATCCTGAAGTTCCAGTAAGTGACAGAAATACTACTACTACTACTACTACTACTACTACTACTACTACTACTACTACTACTACTACTACTACTACTAATGATGATGATGAGGATGTTGACGATAACTTAACTAAAGCATTTTCATTTTTTGTGTACCCATTTCCGGTTCAGTAATATTTAAAGCCATCATAAAAGGGAAATGTGTTTCTAAAAACAGATAAATATCTATAATGGTTACTAAATGTGTTTATTATTATTATTATTATTATTATCATTATTATTATTATTATTATTATTATTATTATTATTACTGACAAGCTAAAAATATAACAAACATTCGTAGACGAATGCATAGCCAGCAGAAACTGAAGATGGGTTTGTGGATGCATGAATATTAAAGTTATTTACTAAATATGTCTTATTATTATTATTATTATTATTATTATTATTATTATTATTATTATTATTATTATTATTATTATTATTATTATTATTATTAATGAACAAGGTAAAACATCGTAAGAAAGATTCTAAAACAGTCAGAGACAAACAAACAGATGACCGACAAACGCCTTAATGTCAAAAGCAATCAGCATAGAAAACGGAAAACAACAAGAATAGAAAACGGAAGCTGACACGTATATAAACACTCAACATTTAACTTCATTTCCCAGATCTCTCTGTCGCACCCAGCCTTCCTGATTGTTCTCTTGTGATCGATACCTTCTCTGAGACCTCCCATGTGAATTATAGAAGACCGCCGAAGACGCAATCCTAATTTAGATATGAAATGTCAAAGATGTTGCTTTAAGAAGTGTGGAAAAGGTCGGGAGCGGGCGTGAGAAGAGCCTGGAATTGTGTTATTGTCTAAGGATAGTTCAGATAGAGATGTCTTTCTATTAAACTGAGTCACTGGTTGTCTATAACTGGGTGAATATAATAATTTTCTTTTTCTCTAATATGATGCATTGATTTAGATAGTATTACATGGTACAATAAAGAGAGAGAGAGAGAGAGAGAGAGAGAGAGAGAGAGAGAGAGAGAGAGAGAGAGAGAGAGAGAGAGAGAGAGAGAGAGATTTCATTTGATTAAACTGAGGCACCAGTTATCAATGACTAGTTGAATTTGCACGTCATCTAACTAATATGCTGCATTAATTTAGATAGTGATATTACATTGTGCGCTAAACAAAAGAGAGAGAGAGAGAGAGAGAGAGAGAGAGAGAGAGAGAGAGAGAGAGAGAAGGATAGTTCAGATAGAGATGTCTTTTAATTAAGTTGAGGCACTAGTTATCAATGAACAGTTAAAAACGCTAGTTGTTTAACAGTTACTAATATGCTGAATTACTTTAGACAGTGATATCAGATGATAACTAAAGAAGAAGAAGAAGAAGAAGAAGAAGAAGAAGAAGAAGAAGAAGAAGAAGAAGAAGAAGAAGGAGAGAGAGAGAGAGAGAGAGAGAGAGAGAGAGAGAGAGAGAGAGAGAGAAAGCTCCATTTGCTCCTCTGTTTGCAATCCTTCGGGTTTAATTTTTCAATTTTGAACTCTTGATTTTACTGTATATGTCATTTAAGCCTACACTTTATTAATGCCATTCATCTTTCATAGTCTCATAAGTAGAGAATAAACTCTTTACATGATGTTAAAAACCGTGTTTTATTGTAAATCATTCAATAAAACCGGAGAAAATTTGCACAGACAAAAAATGATAGGGATTAGATTTATGAAAAACTCTACGGTAAATGCTACCCACGTTGCACTTACTCAGCGTTGTATTACACTATTCCCAGTAATATTGGAAAGTGAGATCATGTGAAAAAAATTCGTGGAATTTTATTATTATGTTTTACCAACTTTACTTGTTTTTTAAATTACTGATCCAATAAATAAAAGCAGCAAATCAAGGAATACGGGGGAAATAAACTACAAACATAGTTATTTCACTGGTAATATATTCATTCAATTGATGTATAGGAATAATATATAAAGTATATATATATATATATATATATATATATATATATATATATATATATATATATATATATATATGTCTGTATATATACGTATATCTGTATAAAATATATATACATACAATAATGCAACAAATATTCAGTGTCAGTTATAAGGATAACCTCTTTCTTGTGTTGCAAAATAATATAAAAAGTAAGTGTATGCCCTGCATTTGTGCAACAGATTGAAAGGGGGTTATTTACATTCAAAACGATCGTCACTTGAACTGAATTTTAAGCAGAAAATTATGAAAACATTAGTTGTCGGAGGGCAAGGGGAAAATGTTATCTAGAGTCGCTTCCCCTTTCATAGCAGAGAAGGATGCAATTGTAAAGAGAGTAAATGTCAGCATCAACAATTATTCATTTCTCTCTCTCTCTCTCTCTCTCTCTCTCTCTCTCTCTCTCTCTCTCTCTCTCTCTCTCTCTCTCTCAGTTGTTTTAAAGTGATGCTATTCTAGATTATGAACTCTTTTCTCTCAGTTGCTCGAAAGGGACAATATTTTATATTATAATCTGCTTCCTCTCTCATCTGTTTTGAATCAATGGTATTCTGGATTATGGAATCTCTCTCTCTCTCTCTCTCTCTCTCTCTCTCTCTCTCTCTCTCTCTCTCTCTCTCTCTCTCTCTCTGTCTGTCTCCATAGCTTAACCAATCAATGCCAATAATACGCTCCCTAACCTTGGCAATCGAGTTAAGCAAAACAGTATCTCAAATGTAGGCGAAGGTCCCGCAACACCATTTGTGACAAGGCGACAGTCATGAACGAGGTAGCGAAAGAGGAGAAGAAAGAAACTCGAAGAACGCGTGAGGTAAACGCACGGACTCACGTACCGACTCACGTACGGACTCACGTACTCACTCATCCTCTCTCACCTTGCTGACGTCACTGATGATGACGTACCTTGGCGGTATCGACGTTCATGAAGCAGTTTAGTGGCTCTCCAGAGCCCCACCCATGACCCTCCCAGGGCGCTCGCTCCGTGTCCTCATTCATGGGCCCCTCCCTGCGGAACACACCGTTCAGCTTTTCTCTCCCTTCTTGAACGCGACCTAACGCTTTGAGCGTTGGGCCCAGCTGAACGCACAGAGCAGGAATCCTTGTCAATTTGAAAATAGGATATCTAAGCGATAAAAGCTCGTGCACGAACGTCAAATTCGTGATTCGTTCTTAACCTAAAAGCGCTCCAACCTTTCGATATTTCGCTAATGAACGCACACTTGAGTCCTGACTAGCTCGAACGCATACTAACGCTTAGATAATCGCAACCACCTGAACGCAACCACTTTCCAAATGAACACAGCTGACTTCCATAACAACGCGTAGGGTTACGGATATGATTCTTCGAAGAAATCGACATAAGAATTCGACATGATAAATAGTTGCAGAAATTCTACATAAGAAATTGACAAAACACTCGACGTGAGAAGTTTTCTATATGAAATCGACATAATAAATCTACTCAGGAATTTTACGTAATAGAGGGACGTGTAAATTTATCACAAAAGTCGACATAAGAATTCGACATGATAAATAGTCACAGAAATTCTATATAAGAAGTCACCAAGCAATCGACGTACATAGGGATTTTTCTATTTTAATAGAAGCAAGAAATTTTCGCTTGAATCTTTATATAATAACTCATCTAAGAAATTCGACCCAAAAAATCGAAATAGAATTCGACGTAACAAGCCAAAGTAAAATGCCGACGAATCGAAGTAGACGCAAGAATTCAACACATTATTTTTTCAATTCGAGAATCAACAAAACTGATTTTAAAATAGCTCTTGTGACGGGACCTCCAAAATTTTGAATGTCACCGCAGAAGTTCACGGGTTGTTTCAAATTCTCTCCCGAAAATAACGCCTTCATCAACTTTA
>NC_089794.1:20057602-20067602 GCF_040412425.1 Macrobrachium rosenbergii
TGAATTTTAGAAGGATACAGGCGAAGAGAGAGAGAGAGAGAGAGAGAGAGAGAGAGAGAGAGAGAGAGAGAGAGAGAGATGATAGTTTATTTTAAAGGCAAATAATGAACTGAAATCTCTTCATTATATCAAAATTCAAAAATTAATTAAATAACTTAAAAGAATCAGATTCATTAAAAAAAAATATTCAGTCACGTAATATTACTAAGCTAACGTAGACCCCCCACATTGACTCTGCTCGCTAATTGCTCTCTGGCACGCTTTGGAAATCAATCCTTACTTCCGTTTTTCTCCTTTTCCCGCTCCAACCTGAGCTATGCCCTTGGTATAAGTGCCCAGAGGTGCCAGCTCCGTTGGCCTTTACAAATAAAATCAAATTAGCCGATCGATAAAAAAGAAAGAGTCGAATCTTCCAATAACTGATAATGGAAAGACATTTCAAAATGATCCGTGTTTTCATAAATCATTACTCTAATGGGAGTGAGGTGATCATGGTCCATCCACTAGGGAGGTCTCGGGTGGGGAAAGCGGTGGGATGGAGGGGAGGGGGGTCGACGAAACGGAATGAAAAGTTACGCAATTGTCTGAAATATCGGAAAACTACGACGCAACGAAAGTTAGGCCCGTAGTTTGGGACAACAAAAACTTCGGGAAATGATCACATGGTTTTTTTTTTGTCTACCAACCAATTTTCCTTCTGTTTGTCAGCCATTTCTTTCTACTTTCTGTTGCGTTTTCCGTTAAATAAAGGGAGTGGGTGAACGTAGAAGAGAGTGAGCGGAGAACTGATAAATTTGAGGGAAGAGAAAAGCAAGGATAACATTTGAGGGCCATGAGCCCGCAAATATCCGCTAAGGATTAGCAATCCTACATTTTTTACACCCTTGCCCAACATTACTCAAAAAATCCTTTTACCTATATCAGGATTTCTCCCATAAACCAATCATTTGTTGACAGAAACGAGGGCCAAGTTTCCTACAAATTCTGAAAAAGTCCACACATGACTATTTTTCACAATCTTGTTAAATAACCAGACCAAATTGAATATTACGAACTGCAAGTTGAAAATAAACCCTTCTTTGGATGTAAAATAGCTAATGAATAATAATAAATTGTATTAAAATCCCTATCAGTTCGAGGTTATATTCAACTCCAATAACTCTTATCTACCCTAATAAGCTCTTCTTTTCATTTCGTCTATGCAAAGTATTATGAGCACACACGATTATAATAAGCTTTATATTAATGTAGACTAGTAGCGCTAAGGATTACTCGCTGTTTCCTGTCGTTGCGTATTGCCATGTACAACCAGACTGTGTTACGCTCTTGATGATTTAATTCCATTTTACCGTGTCTGTATACTTCCCTTCATAAGGTAGGTTAATTATTGCGCTTCTCTCTACTTCTCTGTCTGTTTGCTTTCCTGTCTCCCTGTCTCTGTTTTTTTCTCTCTTTTCCTTTCTCTTTCTCTCTTTTCGTGACGTCAGATAACTTAATATCAGTCTCTCTCTCTCTCTCTCTTTCTCCTTTTCTAGGCCTTGCTATGCTCAGAGCACATAGTTACCCAACCCACCGGCGTTTTCCACGGAGCTATAATTAATAGAGGTGGAAAAAAATCGTAGATTTAATGAACACGGAACAAAATATGATTTCGGAGCAACAAAAAAAAAAATGATAAAAAATCGAAGGTTCAAAAGACATTGAGAGAGAGAGAGAGAGAGAGAGAGAGAGAGAGAGAGAGAGAGAGAGAGAGAGAGAGAGAGAGAGAGAGAGAAGTCTGTGTCAAAGTAACTGATAAGGGCAGTGAAAAAGCCAACGGGAAAAAGTGCATTAGACCTTAATTAAGTGTGAAATAAAAATCAGGCATAATTACATGACTGTGAAAGGGTCTTTTACGTAAAAAAAGCTGTAATTAGGTGGCATTTTCCTTCGAGATTTGAATCCAGAGGTGACGAAAGTTCACCAGTTATTAATATATATATATATATATATATATATATATATATATATATATATATATATATATATATATATATATATATATATATATATATATGTATATACAGTATATATATCATGTATACACATATATATTTATATACATATATGTCAAGTTCTATATAAATAAAAAAATTATATATATTTTTATTATATTCGTATATAAACTAATAATAATAATAATAATAATAATAATAATAATAATAATAATAATAATAATAATAATAATAATAATAATATCGAACTTTATTCCTCGAAATAGTCTGTCGTGAACTCGGAAAAAATGAATGTCGGCAACGTCTAAGAATTAAGGACTAATTTGGGAGAATATTTAAAAAAAAAAAAAAAAAACTGGGCTCCATTTTTGGATCAAGGCTGACTTTCATTGGCGCAGTCCGCGTTCTCTGATCAGATTTTAAAACAACGTTTGAGAGAACTAAAATCTTCTTTTTCTTCTTCCAATTATTATTATTATTATTATTATTATTATTATTATTATTATTATTATTATTATTATTGTTTGTTCTTATCATCATCATTATCATCACCATCCTGTTAAAACTATGTGGGATGTTTAATCCGAGTTACTTCCAGTTAAAAAAAAGAAGAACGGAATAATTACCGCTGTGCGTGTACCTTCGAAGCAAAGGTATACTGTATATACACCTCACGTTCTATATAAACGCACAGATATTGATACACCCCCACAAACAGCCACAGGAGCCTGGAATAAATGCACGAATTAACTCATTATCAATACATCAGCTGCACTTCCTTCGACCTGTGAGCCTTCTCGAGCAAGTATTAAAAATACGTCGGTACATTTCAGCAACTTAATCACTGAAGAAGGAGTGTAGGGTGTGGTATAGCCACCGTTAGGCGAGGATGAGGGGGTCGGATGGGTGGGTGTTTGGAGGGGGGTGGATGGTGAGGGGGGAAGGTTTCTTGACGTCATCACCCCCCCACCGCTCCATCTTTTCTCCGTCGCTCCACCTTTTCTCCACCCTGTTCCAGCCCTCGCTTGTACCTCACCCAGCCCAACCACCAACACTTCCCAGTGTATTTATCGTAAATTTGGAAAGACTTTCTCTCTTTCTCTCTCTCTCTCTCTCTCTCTCTCTCTCTCTCTCTCTGTGTATGAATTGGCGAGGCATTGATCGAGACTGTCAGTCTTTCTGTAGCTTTGTTTGTCTGTCTGTCCGTGAGAAATAATGACTAACTGATTAAAAAAAAAAAGTTCGTGTTTGGCTGTGAATGATGAGCTTCAGAAAACGATTTCAAGCAAATGCATTGAAAATACTAATTAATATGTAAGTAGATTTGTAAACTGGAACGTCCATTCTTTCATTCCTTCGTCTATTCTCGAACGATCACCTCCTCGGCGACGGATTCACACGAATCAGAATTATTTTTGGCAACACAACTGCGCCACTTCCATTCCGATCTTAGCAGATACTAAAATATCCCCGGACGACCTTCAGTAGTAAGAGACTGGGAAGGGGTGGGGGCGGTGGGGTGGGGGGTGGACTATTGATGCGTAGCCTCATGATATTTTAACCGAATCTGAAGCCGGAATGTCTTTTACACGCCGCCGAGTGCCGGGAGGATTCTACGATAGCTCTACCATAACTATTGTTACTACTGTTACTAGCACCACCACTACTGCTACTACTACTATTACTACTACTACTATTGTGATACTATTGCATTTCTTTTTATTCGTGTTATTCTTAATGTTATTCCCTTACGGGTGTTGACTATGAATCACTTGGACTACTTCGACCAAAAGTTCTAAACAATTACTGGATTTCTTTTTTAAATTAATATTAGTCAGAATGTTTAAGGTTTTAGAACTGCTTCAGGAAATCTTGAAGTCAATGTTATTATCATTATTCAATACACTAATATTATACGCGAAACAAGGCGTAGAGAACAAGAAATAAATGTCGAATGAATACAGATGAATAATATGTATACACACACAGACACATATATATATATATATATATATATATATATATATATATATATATATATATATATATATACACAGTATATATATATATATATATATATATATATATATATATATATATATATATATATAATTATATATATAAGCCAGAATGACTTTATATATTCATATAAAAAGTAATACGGCTCCTAAAGTCACAACAGTTAACAAAATGACATTAGATACGCATTGTAAGATGAAATATAAATTAATTCCACCAACATTTCGATCGTTTTCTACAGAACTGACGCAGCGAGCGCCTTCATCAGCCACCTCCGATACAAACAAGCCACAGGAAATGACGTATCAGAAGGCAAGGAAGGGTAATTAAGGAGGGGTAATCAAGGAGTTCCTAATGACGCCCTCACGCCGAACTTTCCCTGCAAACGGGAGAGAGTAGCGAAAGCGCCTCAACGGAACCAGAGAAAGGAAGCTTGTGTGTGTAGAAGACAGGTCAAGCCCAAACTTCGCCCGGCGGAAGTTCAACCATCAAAGGTTCTTCATCTCAGGAATAATTGAACAGTCTTCGGCTATTTCGGGATAAGGTGGTTTTCAAAAAAGGATATGGATGAAAGGGAGGAGATGCAGGAGGAAAGAGTGAGGAAGGGGTTAGGGAGGAGAGAGAGAGAGAGAGAGAGAGAGAGAGAGAGAGAGAGAGAGAGAGAGAGTTGCAAGTGTGTGTAAAAGAGAAAGAAAGAGAATAAAGTAGCAGAGCGATACTCTTTAGGGAGGGGAGTGGCAGAGGGGCCGAAAGGGGGTACCTGAATGTAGGTAGACTCTAATGAGAGGAAGGGAGACAGTATGAGTGATGAGAGAAGGGTCTACAGGTGATGAGAGGTGCCGGATGGATTCTAGCTGAGGGTGAGTACAAGGTCTAGATGTGAGTGGAAGGTACACTTTAAAGAAAGAGAGTTTTTTGGAGAGGCGTGGGCGTGTTCGGAGGTTTGCGAGGTGAATGGGCGTGAGGGAGGCGCGGGCTGAGTGGGTGGAGGTGCAGGACGAGAGGAGGAGGAGAAGGAGGAGGAGGAGGAGGTTGAGGAAGACAGAATGGCGATGCTGTTGAGTTCTCAGTAACCTCAGTGTTAAGGATAATGCATGAATGCCGGGGTGGAGGATGGGGTGTGTTTGCTCAGACAGAGAGAGAGAGAGAGAGAGACAGAGAGAGAGAGAGAGAGAGAGAGAGAGAGAGAGAGAGAGAGAGAGAGAGAGAAAGGAAGGTTCGGGAGGAGAGACAACAGCTTCCTTTCCATTCCAGGGCGCGGTCTGTTGTTGAGCTTTGGGGGGACAGAGAGAGAGAGAGAGAGAGAGAGAGAGAGAGAGAGAGAGAGAGAGAGAGAGAGAGAAAGGTAAGGAATCCCATTCAAGAATAGAACGTATTTACAGAGAAATTCTCCCGGGGAAAGCAACTGCAAATGTAACTGTAAGGGTGACCATGGGTGTGTTCAAGAGGAAACACGGCCAGCGGATTACCGTCGTGAGCTCGGAATCACCATTTTTATTCTGTTTGTTATTCGTAGAGACGCATTCAGGTAGTTGCTTCTGCATTGCGAGGGATTTTACTCTTTTCTGGGTAGACTTTTTATTACATTTTGCTTTCCAGTCAAGAAAACACCCGTGATATCAAGGCCCCTTCTTTCTACTGCCTCTAGCAACATGTCAGCCTAGTTCTCTCTCTCTCTCTCTCTCTCTCTCTCTCTACTTTTAAAATCCCCATTTTCGAGGTTTAAAAACAGTAACTACAAAGAAAATTGCAATTTAATAACGAATAAGATGAAACAAAATAACATTACAGAAAAGTAGTAGGAAAAACTCGTAATTTACAGATATATATTTCACGGTAAACATATGAAGAAATACATCTACATCAAGCAAAAATATTTCTCGAAAGCATGCAAGCAAACCGTCTGCTCCAGGAAAATATATTCAACTTTGAGGACGAGAAGAAACTTACAAAGCAAATATACATCACAGCGAAAATGCACGAAGTACATTTGTCCCTTGAAAATATATTTCATTGCAAAAACCCCCCAAGAAGGAAAACGTATTTGACGACATTATTTCCGGAGGGATATATTTATCCCATAATTATTTTTCAGTGTGAGCGAATATTTTCCTCTTCAGTAGCTGCTCCAAGACGAATGTTGACAGATGAGGAAAGGTAAAGTGAAGAGATAAACTTGAATGATTTTGGAAATAGGAGAAACAGCTGGAATGGGAAATCTGATGAAAGAGGAAATAGAGAACGCCAGAATAAAAAGATCTGGTGGATTACGAAGAGGAAGATGTTGGAAACAGCATGATTGATGGATGTTTCAAATATAACATCTGATGAACTATGGCACAAAAATGGTTAGAAATGAGAAATGTTTAACAAATGTTAGAAATGGAATTAGAATTAGAATGAATCTTGGATGTTGAAAACGAAATATTTGGTGGGTTATATATCAAACGATGCAGGAGCTAGAATGTTTGCTGAATGTTATTGCGAACGATAGAATTAGAATGTGTGTTGCATACTAGAAAGAATGATAGATTAAAATGTTTGCTGAATATTAGAAAGATTGATAGATTAAAATGATTGCCGAATATTTGAAAGAATGAGAGCATTAAAATGTTTGCTGAATATTAGGAAGAATGGTAGGTTAAACTGTTTGTTGAATATCAGAAAGAATGATAGATTAAATTGTTTGTTTGATAATAGAAAGAATGCTATATGAAAACGTTTGCTGTATATTGGAAAGAATGAATGAAGTAAAATGTTTACTGAATATTAGAAAGAATGATAGATTAAAATGTTTCCTGAATATCAGAAAGAATGATAGATTAAAATGTTTCCTGAATATTAGAAAGAATGACAGAGTTAGAATGTTAGTTGAATATCGGAAAGAATGATTGAGTTAAAATGTTTTCTGATTTTAGAAAAGGGAAAATTCATAGTCTATGACACAAAGAATACCAGAAATAGAATGTCAGCAGCCTGCTAAAAATATAAAGTTTCTTGAACATTGAGGATGACATACAGGAGAAGGCGAGAAGAATAAAAATGAAGAAGAATAAAGGAAACTCATAAAATGAAAAAGATACGGTAATCCCAGTATGGGTCTGAAGGGAGGGAGGAAGGTTGAGAGAGAGAGAGAGAGAGAGAGAGAGAGAGAGAGAGAGAGAGAGAGAGAGAGAGATGAGAAGCCAAGAGGAGACTTTTATTTTGTCTCTTCAGCATACTGTGGATATAACTCCGGGCCCCAGAGGTTTTCCATTGATTAAAAATAGTCTCATGGACTCGCCAGGAACAGGGTTGGTCATAAGGAAGATGAGGGATCTCTCGTGATCGCTTCTCGACGACGTAATTCTACGCATTTATTTGTTTTATTTTCATAGGTCTTGACCAAAGGCAAAGAAAGATGAATGCATAGATAGAAAATGTAATTCTACTCATGTACTTGTTTTATTTTCATAGGTATTGGCCAAAGGGAAAGAAACATGGATGCATAATTAGAAATTGTAATTCTGCTTAATCATCGAAGTGTTTTCGCTTCATAAATATCACCCAAAGAAAAAAAAACGTAAAAAATTTAAGTCGATGCAATTCGACTCATTCATGTGTATGTTTTCTTTTCTCAGGTATTAACCGAAGGGAAAAACGTGGATAGATATATAAAAAGGAATTTTGCTCTCTAAATTATTTAGTTATTCATTTATTTATTTATCCATTTAATTTCTTTTCATAGACATTAAACAAAGGAAACGAAAAACACGGATAAATAGAATCTGTAATTCAACTTATTTATTTTCTTTTATAGACATTATTCCAGGGGAAAGAAAATATGGTTAGATACATAGAAAATATCATTTTACTTATTTAGATATTTTCTTATTATAAAAATTAACCAAAAGGGAAAAACATGGATTGGTAGGAAATTCAATTCTACTTACATATTTATTTATATTATTTTCATGGATATTAAACAAAGAGAAAGAAAACATACATGGATAAAAATAAAACGTAATTCTACTAATTTTTTTATACATTTCCTTTTCACAGATCTCGACCAAAGGGAAAGAAAACATTGATGGAGAAATAGAAAACGTAATTCTTATTATTCACTTTCTTTTTATAGATATAACCAGAAGGAAAAAAGATAGATGGTTGATAAGTAGACAGAGAGGAATAGGATGTCAAAAAGTTAGACCGAAAGATGTCTACAGAAAGAGAGAGAGAGAGAGAGAGAGAGAGAGAGAGAGAGAGAGAGAGAGAGATTAACCTGTTCTAAAAAGCTAACCCAGAGAAAGAAAGAGAGAGAGAGAGAGAGAGAGAGAGAGAGAGAGAGAGAGAGAGAGAGAGAGAGAGAGAGAGAGAGAGAGAGAGATTAACCTGTTCTAAAAAAGCTAACCCAGAGAAAGAAAGAGAGAGAGAGAGAGAGAGAGAGAGAGAGAGAGAGAGATAATCTGTAATAAAAGCTAACCCAGAGAGAGAGAGAGAGAGAGAGAGAGAGAGAGAGAGAGAGAGAGAGAGAGAGAGAGAGAGAGAGAGAGATTAACCTGTTCTAAAAAGCTAACCCAGAGAGAGAGAGAGAGAGAGAGAGAGAGAGAGAGAGAGAGAGAGAGAGAGAGAGAGAGAGAGATTAATCTGTAATAAAAGCTAACAGAGAGAGAGAGAGAGAGAGAGAGAGAGAGAGAGAGAGAGAGAGAGAGAGAGAGAGAGATAGATTAATCTGTAATAAAAGCTAACCCAGAGAGAGAGAGAGAGAGAGAGAGAGAGAGAGAGAGAGAGAGAGAGAGAGAGAGAGAGAGAGAGAGAGAGAGATTAACCTGTTCTAAAAAGCTAACCCAGAGAAAGAGAGAGAGAGAGAGAGAGAGAGATTAATCTGTAATAAAAGCTAACCCAGAGAGAGAGAGAGAGAGAGAGAGAGAGAGAGAGAGAGAGAGAGAGAGAGAGAGAGAGAGAGAGAGAGATTAACCTGTTATGAAAGCTAACCCGCCCTACGAGGACTCTGTTGACACAGAGATCAACTTTCTCCCGAGGAGATATTGAATTCTGTTTACTAAATACTCGAAGGAGTCTGTCACAGAGCTCCTTTAGGTACTGGAATGGCTGGTTGCAGGGATAAGAGACCTAAAATTTAAGGGCAATTCGTTGGTAAGATGATACTTAAGTCGGCGGTTGTTTGGTAATCTCCTTTAAGTCTTTCAAGACTTGGAAAATCTCTTGTCTTTGTTGATCTATGTTGTGAATTGTGTACTAGGTGGTTTGTTGACTGTAGTGGGTCGCTGACAGGGTATAGAAGGCTGATTCCCTATGGGTTATTTTCTCCAAGGGGAAATATGTACGAGGGAACTCTCACACACGCACACACACACATGTATATATGTTCAGGCGTTTTGAATACTTGGGATAGAAGCTATTTTTTTTAATAAAATGTGCACCCCCTTTACATCTGAAAACTGAAAAATAATAACAATTTATTATTATTATTATTATTATTATTATTATTATTATTATTATTATTATTATTATTATTATTATTCAGAAGATAAATCCGTTTTCATTAGGAGCAAACCTAGAGGAGGGCCACTGACTTGAAATTCAAGCTTCCAAAGAATATGGCGTTCCTTTGAAAGAAGTTACAACGGTAGAAACATGAGTCTCCGTGACAATAATAATAATAATAATAATAATAATAATAATAATAATAATAATAATAATAATAATAATAATAACCAATTACGACCCGGGACGACGACACCAAATTGTTGAGCAAACACCAATTAAGTCCCATTTCAACCCATTTGTCGAAAGAGGGCCTTTGGCTGCCAATTACAGGTGTCACCAGGTGTAGGCGGCGGGCAATTACTAGATTACTAAGAGTCACACTTAATAAACATTTACCGTCGTATTTGCCAATTAGAGGGGAAGGACAGGGCGGAGTCAGACGGAATGCTTAGTGATGAGAGAGAGAGAGAGAGAGAGAGAGAGAGAGAGAGAGAGAG
>NC_089794.1:20072602-20075102 GCF_040412425.1 Macrobrachium rosenbergii
TGTTTAAAAGGCATAATGAAAATAAGAAGTAAAGAGAAACTGAACTTGGAAAGTGTGGCCAAAAATGTGATAAAAATTAAAATTAAAAGTCGTAGAAATAGTGTCAAAATGTACTTTGAAAAATGGAGTTGAAAATAAATGAAAATAAGATTAAGATTCTTTACACAGGGGTCAACAAAAGTGAAATATTTATTATTATTATTATTATTATTATTATTATTATTATTATTATTATTATTATTATTATTATTATTATTATTATTATTATTATTATTATTATTATTATTATTATTATTATTATTGAGGGGGAATGGTTTTAGGAAGTTGAATGACAAAAATAAAAATAAAACAGAACTACAGATGTAATGAGAATAAACCAATATAAAATGAAATTGTAATTACAACTGAAAACCAAAGTAAAAAAAGTAATGAAACCAAACCGAATACCTAAATTCTGAATGTAATAAAAACTAAAAACCAAGTAAAAAATCTACTGCTGAGTCTAAACCAAATTTATAACTAACATGATAAAAACCATGAAACCAATGTCCTTTAAAACCAAACCAAGTCGCCCAAACCAAAATAGAAAAACAATTATGATTGCAAAGATAAAACCAAGTAACTCAATTATCTTCTAAAACCAAACCGAATTTAAGCAGACCTAAAAATATTATATAAAAAACCAAAGCACAGTGTAATAAAAATTATTCACAGATAAGCAAATTAGAAATAAAATAGAACCGAGGTTCCAAATTGCCCTCTGAAACCCAACGAAAATATCCGATTCGTAGGACGCGTTAAATCTCTGCCAGAGACCGCCTTCATCCCGAAGGATTTCTATCCTAGCGGGGTTTGAAGCCTTCCTCAATCCTTCTTCCCGTACGGTTCATCCCCGGTCCTTCACCAACAAATCCTACGAAGGGCGATAAGTTAACGTTAATTTAAGTTAGCGTGAATTTTGCGTGAATTTTGCGTAAGGGATGAGTCGTATGTTTAGTATAGATAGGTTTGTATACGCATACTTTGCGTAAGTACTGTTTACACCATTTATACGGCTGTTTATACTACTTCTGTATCACAAGCAGGCATTCTTTTCTTAATGTAAATTCCTGAATAACAACAACAGCAACAACAACAACAACAACAACAACAACAACAATAATAATAATAATAATAATAATAATAATAATAATAATAATAATAATAATAATAATAAAATTTTACAATTTTCAACTTGTTTGATATAAGTGGGCATTCTGTTCTTCAGGTCAATAATAATAATAATAATAATAATAATAATAATAATAATAATAATAATAATAATAATAATAATAATACTTATAATTTTGTTATTGTTTTGCTTGTTTTAAATCATAAGCTGGCATTCTGTTCGTCACGTAATAATAATAATAATAATAATAATAATAATAATAATAATAATAATAATAATAAATAATAATAATACTTATAATTTTGTTATTGTTTTGCTTGTTTTAAATCATAAGCTGGCATTCTGTTCGTCACGTAATAATAATAATAATAATAATAATAATAATAATAATAATAATAATAATAATAATAATACCCTACAGTTAATGCATTCTAGCGCTTATCCAAAAGAATGTTCTAATTTGCTTTATTAGTGATAATTGCTCAGGGCCGCAATAATCGTAGCTGCTACTCCACTTGGCGTGCAATTATCTGGCTGGAGGTAATTATTCCCATCTTCCGCTGTCACCTCACCAGTCAAATTACGTCCTTTTCATGATAATTCGAAGTGAAGGAATTGCACACAGATATACGAACATGTATACATATACACACGTACAAACACACACGCACACACACATATATATATGCAATTAATTCATATTAAACTGTTTCATTTACGGTTCCTAAATGTGGATTGATTGCGTATAATTATTTCGTCGTGTCGATGAAAATTACAAGTCATATATTTATACATACATTCAGATATACATATATGAGTATGTATATATATATATATATATATATATATATATATATATATATATATATATACATACTGTATATACTGTAAATATGTACATATATGTATGTATATATACATATGTATATATACATATCTGGGGAATTGTTAATAATCACTGATTCACGAAAAAAATAATCCATGAAATAACGATCATTCTTGAATTGTAAAATCGAAAAATTTAATGAATAAATAATGGTTACTTGACTAGCAGTGGATAATAAAAGGACTAATAGTGGTTATGGGATCACAAGCGAAAAATTCAGTGGATTAATAATGATTTTTTGACCATTAGGAGAATAATCAGCAGGTTAATAATGATCACTGATGGGATATAATGAATAGATCAATAATGATCATCAGATCAGAATAAAAAATATCTTGAGAACGATGATTACTGATTTAGGAGGGACATTATTAAAGGATCTGCAAAGACCATTGGATCAGGAGGATAATCATCCAAGGGTTAATAAGGATCATTGGATTAAT
>NC_089794.1:20077602-20080102 GCF_040412425.1 Macrobrachium rosenbergii
GCAGCGTGGGTTAAAATGCGTCCACTGTACAGTAGTCCTGAGTTCTTGTCTTCGCTGGTTCGAGCCCACGAGACGACGAACTTATTATGAACTAAAAATTCCCCCCTTCGGTAACATATATGAAAATACATTATTTCCGAGGTAGAGCGAATTGATATTGAAGGACATATATATATATATATATATATATATATATATATATATATATATATATATATATATATATATATATATATATAAAAGATATTCCGAATCCCCGGACGCGAGTCGAATCTCGGCCGGGCATCGAAACATCTTCATCTTTTTCTTCATTTGGATTTAGGCTTTGTAGCGCCAAGAGTTTCCAGAGTGGGAAGATATCGAGAAATTAAGAGGGAATTGTGGTTATTAAAAATTACACATGTATATACATATATGTATGTATATATACATATGTACATATATATACATATACATATATATATATATATATATATATATATATATATATATATATATATATATATATATATATATATATATATATATATATATATATATATATATATATATAACTGCGTCACGAAAATATGGAACGTGATGAATGTATAAATAAAGGCAAATACCACGTGTTTGTGAGTGTATGTTTGTATGGGAATGTATTATGTAAATTCGTGTAATAATTTGTACTACACGTGCATGCATATTCACACAACATCCATCATAAATCTGTAGTGTCCACAATCAAATGTTATAAATCTTATATTAGCACCATCAATCCTTCAATATTGTGAAATTCCTTTTAGATTGTTTCAATAATTAACACAGATCTGGCCTACCTTAATGCCACATAGCGCACTTACCTAGAAAGAGAAAAAAGAAGCTGGTTAATAATAATAATAATAATAATAATAATAATAATAATAATAATAATAATAATAATAATAATAATATAGTAGATGAACCTCTGTGCAGGACACTTTCATAACATAAGGTTCACCAACAGTGCTTTGAACCCACTTTACACATTGCGTCATTCAATTCTATTTTAGCCGATCTCTCCCGTTTCCTTTCCAATACTTCGTCCACGCCATCTATCGGCCCATTTTAGGCATTCCTGTCCATTCTCTCCACATAACCAAACCATCTCATAGACCTCTGATTATTCCTTTCACCTACAAAAAAGTTTTTCTTTTTTACCAGTTCCTCTATGTAACTCCACATTTTCTCCAATTCAGTTATCACAGCAATTTCAATCTTATTTTCTTCCATAGACACTCAAATATCCATACTCCACTTTCATAGAGGGGAGTTGGCTCAACAATTCTTTCGTACATTCCTGCTTGTTCCCAATGTTTTGCACATGCTTAGTTGCCTTCCATGTTTTACCTATTATGCTATTTAGCTCCCATCTCACCTTTTCCAATCTTCCACCATCCATATCAACATTCATTGACTTGTTTATCTTGACTATTCCTAGACAATATTATATCATCTGCGAAAATCATCTATTTCACAGGCCATTCGCGTTTGATGAATCTTGCCAAAAAAACTGCATCAAATCAGATTTCCATAATTTGAGATCTCGCATCACTCTTTTCATATATTTAACATTCAAGGGTACATTTAACACCTTTTTCTAAGCCACAGTTTTAAAAGCCTAATCACCCTCTCGTCTATACATTGCGAGACATGGTTGGTTCCGTCATAAAAAGTCGTTCGGCTTTCTGCTCAGTTATTTTTCATACCAACACTCTCAGCACACTACTAATTATCTCTGCATCGACTCTGTCAGAAATGTTTTGTAGGTCACTTTATATCAAATACAACTTTTTCCTTTTATTCTAAAATTTATCACATCAGTGTTCCTTAACAAGAGTTAGCAATTTCTCTCACCTCTTAATTTTTGTTACTTGGACCTTTTCTCTCTCAGTTTGGAGTCGATTATCTATTCCTGCTCTATTTAGTTATGTAATTGCATCTCAAATAATTACACACAAAAGCACACACACAGCATATATACAAGCATACATGTATATATATATATATATATATATATATATATATATATATATATATATATATATATATATATACACTGTATGCTTGCTTTACAACCAAGACTGTGACAACAGACTTTACCTCTGACTAGAGAATGATTCACACTATACCTTACACACAATTATGTTTGCACACATTCACAAACACTAAACACGCCATATGTATTCTTGTGTGAATACCGTTGACAGGCCACCGTCTACGTATCTACCTGTCGTTTCTGTTATGACTACGTATTTGGCAACAGGTATAAAAAAAAAGAGAAAAGGGAAAGAAGACATTAGCCTCCCGTCCTAAAGCTTTCTGCTATATATTTACACAGCAAATATTTGCTTCACAAAACTGCTGCTATTTCCAACCCGCCTCTGCTCTGAATTTAGCCTCAATTAGAGGCGTTGTCTATTTTTGGGAATGTTTTATGGGTTAATCTGGCCCACACCCCCCTCCCCCTACCCGACTCCGG
>NC_089794.1:20085102-20110102 GCF_040412425.1 Macrobrachium rosenbergii
TTTATTCAATACTGTTTACCAGCAATCACTTTCATAACCACTTCTTGTAAATGGAAGAGTTAAACGACGCACGAAACACGAGAGACGTTACAGAATTCCAGAGCCTGAAGTGAATGGTAAAATGATGTTTACTTAAACTATCGAAATGTTACCCGCCCGCCCCCACCAAAAAGCTTAATGCAAAACAATATAGTTATGAACAACGTACAAAATATGATTCAAAATTTTATCCACCAAATTTGTCGCACATGAAGTCGATTTGAAAAGGAAGGGAACATTTATTTTCATGTTTGCAAAGGTGAGTAAGACAGTCATCTGTGGTACCTTACTAAAGTGAGACCTGAAAAGATATGGCGATATCGAAAGTGATGTTTATAAGTGATTGGTTTGTTCACGAACACAATGGGGCGATACTCACTTATGATACATACATGCATATGTACTGTATATATATACATATATATATATATATATATATATATATATATATATATTTATATATATATATATATATATATATATATATATATATATATATATATATATATATATATATATATATATATATATATACATGTACACATACACACACACACACACACACACACATATATATATATATATATATATATATATATATATATATATATATATAGGGGAGAATCAGTCAAAACTTGACCCACGTAAATGAGATTATTCATGTCAGGTTTAACATTTGTCACTTCTGATTCTTATCTTGAAATATCTATCTGGAAACTATCCAAGACACTGACTTACTTTACCAATTTTCACCCTATGGTAGTCGAGAGGGATTTGATTCTCCCCTAGCACCCTTAAAAAAACCTGTGACCCCATGAACAAATTGTCTATACGGTTTACCCACGAAAAAATATGTATGGGGGGAATAAGGAGGAAAGTATAACAAATTGGAAAAAGCCTTCGAATTCTGTGTATAGTTAGTTTCAGCTTCCTATAAACATTAGGCTGGTGTGAGTCATTTTACCCAAGTATTTTAAAGACTGAACATTATTCTTCAAAATGTTTCAGTCTTTTTTTAAAGACAAACATTAGTCAGTTACTAAACTGACCACTCGTAGAAACACAGTTAATGAATTAAGTCTGAAATTCTATTAAAACTATTCTATAGTGTTAATTCCTTTGCTGAGTTTTTATATCCTGTTAAAATAATCGATGAATATTAAAGATAACAGTAGATATACAAGAGGAAATGTTTATTGTAGCTGTTCCTTATTCATTTAAAACTTTGATGCTCCTCATTCAGTTAAAACTTTTATTAAATATTAGATAAAAGACTCAAAATATTGATAAGAGACGAAACAAGGGCATTCAGTAGTTCCTGATCATCTAGATCGTTTTCACATCGTCACTGAATCAAGTGTACTACCTTCTGATTTTTATCTTGAATTGCACAGAGCTGTCCAACTTCTTTAACCTCTAATTTTCATATGCCATTTTGGGACAAGGCTCATGAAAGTCTACAAAAGTGACTCAGTCTTCACGTCAATGGAAAGGAAGCGATATATGGTCGGCCTCTTAAAGGAAAGAAAGTTATAGGTTATGGGTCAGGAAAAGCAGAAGCAGGAAGAGAATTCCGAGGCCCAACAGTGGGTGAACGAAACTTACATACATACATACATACATACATACATACATACATACATACATACATACATACATACATACATACATACTTTCAGGCTCTACACAACTGGCGCCTTCAAAGCTACCAACAAGTGGGATGTAACTTTCCACATATTTACACACACACACACACACACACACACACACACACACACACACACATATATATATATATATATATATATATATATATATATATATATACATATATACACGTATATATACATACATACATATATACATACATACATATATATATATATATATATATATATATATATATATATATATATATATATATATATATATATATATATATATACTGTACAGAATATGTCTGTCTACATAATACAACAATTTCCTAAACATTTAAAGGCAACTTTCTAATAAATTACGAAGTAAGAACAAGGAGTAGATAACAGCTCTTACTGTCATGAACGTTGTGAATAGAAGCAAAACAATATGATGATAAGTTCCATACGAGAGAGAGAGAGAGAGAGAGAGAGAGAGAGAGAGAGAGAGAGAGAGAGAGAGAGAGAGAGAGAGAGAGAAAAGCTTTCATTTCGGAGCACTGATGGCTAAAGGTGCAACCATCAGAAACAACCTCGGGTACTTTTGCAGCAAAAACCTCTGCGAGGCCGCAGGAGGCAGAGAGAGAGAGAGAGAGAGAGAGAGAGAGAGAGAGAGAGAGAGAGTGAGAGGAGGAGGAGGAGGAAGAGGTAAGTAAGCAGAGAGGTACTGCGGTGTGGCTAAACCGTGGAAGGGGAACACGGGGACGTGGGCGTGGGCGTTTGGGTGGGGTGGGGTTGTGGATGTGTGCGTGGGCGGACGAGCGATCAATGCTCCCCTTGGCCGTCCAAGGTAAGAGTGAGTGAGTGAGTTCGTCGGCTCTGCGTGCGTGTGTTTGTGTGTGTGTTTGTGTATGCGTGTACGTGTGTGTATGTGTGTGCGTGTGTGTGTGTGCGTTTGTCAGTTCCAGCAGCCCCTCCCTGTCCCCGCCCAGGCTCACTCCACCCTCCTGGTGAACCTTCTCTCTCTCTCTCTCTCTCGACGCACCCAACCCAGCCTTTCTTTCGTCCTTCCAGCCAGCCAGGCTTTCGTTCTCCCTCCCCACCTTCCCCCTTTCCCCTTCCCCCCACTCTCTCTTTCTCTCTCTCTCTTTCTCTTCCCCCGTATTTTCTCTCTTCCTGTCCTTGTGTTTCTCTTTGTCTCTTTTCCGTCTCTCTTTCTCTTTCATTCCTTTCTCTCTCTCTCTCTCCCTCCTTTTCTCTCTCTTTCTCTCTTCCTTTTTCTCTCTCTTTCTCTCGCTCTCTGTCTCTCTCTCTCTCCCTCCTCTCTTTCTGTCTTTCTCTCTCTTACCCTGTTATTTTCTCTCTCTCCCTCTCTCTCTATCCATGTGTTTCTCTTTTTCTCTCCCCCCCACTCTCTCTCTCTCTCTCTCTCTCTCTCTTTCACTCTCCCCGTCCTTGTGTTTCTCTTTGTCTCTCTTCCGTCTCTCTCTCTCTCTCTCTCTCTCTCTCTCTCTCTCTCTCTCTCTCTCTCTCTCTCTCTCTTTCTCTTTCTCATTCATTTTCTCTGTGTTCGTGTCCCAGAGACTTTTGCCTCCTCCGCTTTCCGCCACACTTTTATCTCTTTCTGTCTCTGCCTGTTTTCTTCAGTTCTGTCTCTGTTTCCGTCTATCTGTCTGTCTGTCTTTCTTTCTCTTTCTACTTCCCCTTGTCCCTCTTAATCATTCTCACGCATAAAAATCAAATCGTTCTTTCTTTATTCCCGGTTTCCAAGAGAGAGAGAGAGAGAAATTACTGGAATGTATGTTCAAAGTACAGTATATCCTTGTAATGATGGGCAAAGGCAACATAAGGTTATGAAGAGAGAGAGAGAGAGAGAGAGAGAGAGAGAGAGAGAGAGAGAGAGAGAGAGAGAGAGAGAGGGTCTAAATAGACAGACTTATATAGACGTCATAAATACACGATTGTCTTCAACGGAATTCAGCATGATTTTAGCGACTAATGAAACCATCATAATACGGATTGTGACCTGTCTATCTCGCGCTTATGACCTCTGACCTTATCGGCGACCGAGTCTCTCTCTCTGTCTCTGTCTCTGTCTCTCTCTCTCTCTCTCTCTCTCTCTCTCTCTCTCTCTCTCTCTCTCTCTCTCTGTTATAATAGTTTTAATAACATAACACTTATGAAAACTATTACAGCATCTAAAACATTGTTGCATCTCTCTCTCTCTCCCTCCCTCTCTCTCTCTCTCTCTCTCTCTCTCTCTCTCTCTCTCTCTCTCTCTCTCTCTCTCTGTCTGTCTGTCTGCCTCCATATCTCTCTCTCTCTCTCTCTCTCTCTCTCTCTCTCTCTCTGTTATAATAGTTTTAATAACATAACACTTATGAAAACTATTACAGCATCTAAAACATCGATGCATCTCTCTCTCTCTCTGTCTCTGTCTCTGTCTGTCTGTCTGTCTGTCTGTCTGTCTCTCTCTCTCTCTCTCTCTCTCTCTCTCTCTCTCTCTCTCTCTCTCTCTCTCTCTCTGTCTGCCTGTCTCTCTCACTTGATAATAGTTTAAACAATTCTTCCAGTTCCGGATAAAACGGCATTTCTGAGCAACATCACAGTTATGCACAACATTGCAGAAGCAACTAAAACACTTATTCTCCAT
Source organism: Macrobrachium rosenbergii (assembly GCF_040412425.1). Taxonomy (NCBI): domain Eukaryota; kingdom Metazoa; phylum Arthropoda; class Malacostraca; order Decapoda; family Palaemonidae; genus Macrobrachium; species Macrobrachium rosenbergii. The sequence continues at coordinate 20,089,429 of NC_089794.1, forward strand.
TGTAATTCGTCTGCGTATTTGCAATAGGAATCTATGACCTAAATAGCAAATTACATTAATGTGATCTCATTAGAGAACAAAAGAATCCAGTCAGGTCATTCGTCACCACCAGTTTCATTACGAATAACCGGATGTAACCTTTAGCTTTACCGTTATGAGGTTTAGGACACTTGAAGTCACCTGAAACTGTGAGGCATTCTCTAGCGGGAAAAGATAATTGCTATCAACTTCTTCATCCATGAAGACTTAACCAAGAGTTGATATCAAGGTCTGCCGCTGGGATCGTCCGCAACGTCTGAATGTCAATGCTATCAAGATCTATTGTGACAACGAACGTCTCTCTTAAAAGGAGGCGATGCTATCAATCTTTCCTATAAAAACCACCTGTCATCAGCATCTGATAGTTGGAATAACAGAAGTCATCAACATACAATGATTGAAACAAAGGCTGTCATCGACTCTACGACGGGAAAACTTGCCCGTAAAAGGTGCTTGCTATCACCAGCTGACAAGCAGAATAACAGAAACTATCAATATACTAAATAAAACTAGTGTAATAGAAGAAGCTATCAACATACAATGACTAAAACAAGGGCTGTCATCAACTCTACGACGGGAAAACTTGCCCGTAAAAGGTGCTTGCTATCACCAACTGACAAACAGAACAACAGAAGCTATTCATGTACTAACTAAAACTAGTATAATAGAAGAAGCTATCAACATACAGTGACTCAAATAAGGACTGTCATCAACTCCCTCCGACGGGGAAAATGCTCGTGTGGAAACACGAACCTTCTATTAAAGAAATGCCCGGCTATCCTTCAGAGTTGGTGGCAGCCTCAGAGGCCTGAGACAAGAGTGGCTATCAAGGAGACTGCGGCTAAACTTAGCTCCAGTGAATCCGGGTACTTGAGGTCTTTCAAGTCTCACATTCCGCGGGAGGTAAACAGGCTGAGAGAGAGAGAGAGAGAGAGAGAGAGAGAGAGAGAGAGGAGAGAGAGAGAGGAAGGTTACCTTGTCGAAGCTCTCCGTTTGTTCATTATGATATGAGTGTATATAATATGTCAGAGAATTGCCACTCATGCCTTTTACTGTCTCTCTCTCTCCTTGGTTTCTGCGATTAACTGCAGTTGAATTACCACCAGGCTCCTAATCACTGGTTAGGTCATTATCTCTTTCTAGAGAGAGAGAGAGAGAGAGAGAGAGAGAGAGAGAGAGAGAGAGAGAGAGAGAGAGAGAGAGAGAGAGCGAGAGAGAGAGAGAGAGAGAAAGAGAAAGAATAAGTACAGTCAATTGCGTGGGACTGACGCTCTTCTTGAAGTCTGGTACATATGACACACCTCCAAATTTTGTTCGGATTCATATGACACCTCCAAATCTTCTTTAGTTCATATGACGCATCGCCAAGATTGTCGTTTGTTCGCCTGATACGCCTCCAAAGACGTTCCATATGGCGCACCTAAAAATGTGTGACACACTCCAACAAAACTTTGGTTCATATTCTGAAACAGCCTCCAACAAAAGTGTTTGGGTCATATGACACAAATCCCGAAATCCATAAGGGTTTAAATGAGACACCTCCAAAACCTATTTTGGTTTATGTGACACACCTGTAAGATTTTCTTGAGTTCATATAACACATCTCCAAGATTGTATTTGGTCCATATGACACACCTCCAAGGTTTTCTTTGGTTCATATGACACCTCCAAAACCTTTGGTTTGTATGACACATCTCCAAACCCTTTGGTTTATATGACACACCTCCAAGATCTTTGTTTATATGATACACCTCCAAAACCTTTGGTTTATATGACACACCTCCAAACCCTTTGGTTTATATGACACACCTCCAAGATCTTTGTTTATATGACACACCTCCAAGACCTTTGTTTATATGACACACCTCCAAAACCGTTGGTTTTATATGACACACCTCCAAATTTTTCTTCGGTTCATATGACACACCTCCAAAATTTCCATCGGTTCATATGACACATCGCCAGAGATCTTCAATATAAAATATCTGGGATCCACCGAAATCATCTAAACTCTCAGGACCTAATGACATCACAAATGTAATGACGTAGCAAAAGGATGACGTCACGACATTCCCTATGTCAGACACTTGCTGTTTGGCTGATTGAACGAATGGGATAAAAAAACAGAATATAATTCACAAGGAAAGAGAGAAATGAAGAATAAGAAATAAGATAAGGAGAGTGGAGAGGGTAATAAGAACGGTAAGATAATGATAGAGGGGGAAATGTAAGCTGTTAAACTTGAGGGGACAAACGAAAAGTTAGAAGAATGATGAGGGAAAATAATGAAGATATGGAGGTGGGTAGGAATGAAAGCATAGTAAAAAATGTGGACAGTGATAATGAAGGGATAATTGAATAAGGAGGCAAGAGGGCAGGAAGAACAGAGGCAACTAAGAGATAAAAAAGGAAGGAATAATTGTAACAAAAATAACAGAGCAAAAAATGCAAAAAAATACAAAATGAAAATAAAGGATGATTAACAAAACTGGATCATGGAAAAGACGGAAAGAGAGAGAGAGAGAGAGAGAGAGAGAGAGAGAGAGAGAGAGAGAGAGAGAGAGAGAGAGAGAGAGCGCTTGCTTAGGATGCCATAATAAAACTGTACCAAAGGGAAGAAAATGAATCATGCAAGACACTGAATTTAGTGAGAAACTGCATCTTTCTCTCTCTCTCTCTCTCTCTCTCTCTCTCTCTCTCTCTCTCTCTCTCTCTCTCTCTCTCTCTATCTTTCTCTCTATTGTTTCTCCCCCTCTTCCCCAAACTACCCCTCCCCACCCAACAAGGAATGGCCTTCAAATATGAAGATGGGATTGGTCCGTATCCTGGCACGCTTCCATTTCCCTTATAGATTATTTCGGATCTGTTTTACACAATTTCAAGAGTACAGATAAGACGTGAAGCTTGCTGGCAGGTTAGGAATTGACTTCAGCTCTGTCTCCCTGTCTCCTAATCTGTCTGTCTGTCAAGTAAAATACTGACAATGAAAAATTAATCTGTCTGTCTAACTATCTATGTGTCCATCTGGTTTCTTTTGAGTACTCGATCCAGGGAATGGTTTTTTGAATAAAAAATAACGAAAATATTCACAAATACTAAGAAAATTTAAGCTTGAACTCCTCACATAAAGTGAACTGGAATACTGTAAGAGCTGTGCTACGTTCTGTTTGTGTAACATTTCATTCCTGTAATGTAAAGGTTATTACCTTAAGTTAAAGGTTATGTGTCAAACTATATATATATATATATATATATATATATATATATATATATATATATATATATATATATATATATATATATGTATATATATTTACTTACATACGTATATATACATATTTTAACACACACAAAATCACATATATATGCCTGTATATATATGTGTATATATGATTTCGTGGGGTTGATGTGTGTATAGCGTTACTGTATATAAATGTATTAAACCCACACAGACACACTAGCTACGCGTCAGGTGAGAGAGAGAGAGAGAGAGAGAGAGAGAGAGAGAGAGAGAGAGAGAGAGAGAGAGAGAGAGAGAGAGCGCAATCACTTGATTATTACTGTTTTATTCAAGTCTAGCAGCAAGAATGAGATTGAGAAGAAGAAGAAGAAGAAGAAGAAGAAAGAAAAATGTTAGGCAAGTAGCTTTGAATTCATTAACCTTCTCCTATTTCGAGAAGAAACTAATTTTGGAGCTCATTCCCTGTGACCCAGCTCTTCGTGCTCTTTCTCTCTCTCTCTCTCTCTCTCTCTCTCTCTCTCTCTCTCTCTCTCTCTCTCTCTCTCTCTCTCTCTCTCTCGCTGAATTACTCAAATTCTAGCCCAGACCATTAACTGTCTGTTGGTCCATTTATTTTATTTTCTAATCTCACGCTGAAGGTGGAGATTAGAAGGATATGAGGGAGATATATGTTCAAGGATCATCTCCGTTTTCCCCCCTTTCTCTCTCTCTCTCTCTCTCTCTCTCTCTCTCTCTCTCTCTCTCTCTCTCTCTCTCTCTCTCTCTCTCTTTCTATTGCTTGTTCTCGTATCTTTCTTAGTTTGAAACACAGAAAGGTTAAGTCATCTATTTGAAGCTGAAATCCTGTACATTTACTCTCTCTCTCTCTCTCTCTCTCTCTCTCTCTCTCTCTCTCTCTCTCTCTCTCTCTCTCCCCGTGTTTCGTAACTTTCTTACTTTGAAACACAGAAAGGTGAGTCCACCTAACTTAATTTCTCTATCTGAATGTATTTATTCCAGTCCAGTTACCACTATATTACTTAATACTTTCTCTCTCTCTCTCTCTCTCTCTCTCTCTCTCTCTCTCTCTCTCTCTCTCTCTCTCTCTCTCTGTTTCTCGTAACTTTCTTAGTTCTAACACAGAGAATTGAGGTCATCTAATGTTATTTCTTTATTTGAATATGTTGTTATTCCAGTACTTTACGACTTTATTGCTTAATACTCTCTCTCTCTCTCTCTCTGCTCTTCTACCTGTTTCGTACAATAGGCAAGGGTCACATTAAGGTCGATTGTTTTGGGGGGGGTTGGTTTCATACAAGCACCTTGAATTCTATGCCTTTAAAAATGAAGAAGAAGAAGAAGAAGAAGAAGAAGAAGAAGAAGAAGAAGAAGAAGAAGAAGAAGAAGAAGAAGAAGAACCTCTGGTAATTTTAGCTTTCCGCAGGAGTATTTCCAATAACTCTTGAAGGTCGACCACTGAAGATAAAAATCGACTCACGCATCACAACAATCGCGAACAATGAACTCAGAAGAATTGGCGAACGGAGAGAGAGAGAGAGAGAGAGAGAGAGAGAGAGAGAGAGAGAGAGAGAGAGAGAGAGAGAGAGAGAATGGCCACTGTTCCCCAACGGTCGTGTTTACTAAACATAAACACCAGAAGAAAAATAACGACGGGTTTCTGCGGGACAAACAATGCTTCGACAATCTCTTTGACCTTCGTAGAAGAGAGAGAGAGAGAGAGAGAGAGAGAGAGAGAGAGAGAGAGAGAGAGAGAGAGAGAGAGAGGACTTAAAGAAAAAAATGGGAGAGACACGAATTAAAACAATTCCGACCGAACTGTTTAGATATAGAGGTCTCTTCTTCATTAGTGGCGAAATGTATCGCTCGGTTCCCGAATGCTGGCGATCGCGCGGGGACGCGCTCGCGAACGAACAAAGGTGGGAATCGTTTTTGGGGGGGAAGAACTGTATGCATCAGAAGAATTTCGAGATGCAAAGGTCAGATGGAAGGGATAAGGCTTCAGGTAATATATGTATGTAAATATATATGTATACACACACACACACACACACACACACACACACACACACACATATATATATATATATATATATATATATATATATATATATATATATATATATATATATATATATATATATATCATCGACCACACATAGAAGTGGAAAAGATGCAGAGAAGGAAGAAGATATATATATATATATATATATATATATATATATATATATATATATATATATATATATATATATATATATATATACATATATATATAACAGATTTTGATTCCCCGTGAAACATTGATTTAAATCTTCTGAATTAATTTAGATATGCATTCAAATGATTCCTGACCAATTTTTCTGTTTTTTTGTTATCTTTAGGGTTTTACAAATTGATATATGTTTATTCCATTCGGGAAAGCAAAATAATAGCAATTTAAGCTATTTTCATATGAATTGTTAGGGATTTGAATAATAATAATACTAATAATCATATCTCTGCAATAACCTGAACGTATATCTATTTATCTTTCGTGTGTGTAACATAAATAGTCCACAGGCAAAGGACTTCATGTTTAGACCTATAGTTGCTCAGCTTAAGAGCAACTTCTCTCACCACCGGCCTATATAGCTTTCCGAAGGTACGTAACGTTCCAGTGGTCAGAACTTACCGCCTAAATTCTCTCTTATTGTCATTTTTGACGGCGTAGGTAAAATCAATAATAATTATAATGGACTGAGATAGGGAAAAATTGAGTGCAAAAAAGACTGAGACAGGGAAAAACTGAGTGCAAAAAAGACTGAGATATGGAAAAATTGAGAGTAAAAAAGTAGTAGTAAAAAGCAGGCAAGCATATAAAGAAGGTAATAGTTAATATAAATGAAAAACTGAGAAAATTACAATAATATGGATATATAAGCATATCGATGAATAACTAATTGCATAAATACATAGAAAATAAATGATACGATGAATATTAATAATAAGCAAAAAAAAAGGAAAAAAATAGACAGTAAGAGGTATAAACAGATGAATAAAATAAATGCTTGCAAACACACAAACGTAGGAACGAGCAAACAAGTAAACAACCAAGGGAACAAAAAGCAAGTAAAATAGACAAATAAACAAAGAGACGGAGAAATAAATCACCTGTTCCCAGGTGTTACAACGACCGTGGAAAGTTCATTGTCCTTTGGAACCTTGCAACAGATGTCACAAGTCACAATCGGCACCTTTTGTTTTACTTTTTTTTTTTTTAAATGTTGCTCTTTGGTCTTTGTGATCATAAGCTGAGTAATGTTTTTTTTTTATTTTATCTTTTCCTTTATGCTGGTCAGATCTTAGGATGGTTGAAAACAATATTTTATTCAAAACGACTTTAATGTGTTTCTGAAGTTTTTGTTATGTGGGTGAAAATGAAAACAGTTCTGTATGGTAATTTTCAATGGGAAGATTATATATATATATATATATATATATATATATATATATATATATATATATATATATATATATATATATATATATATATATATTACACTGTAGTATTACAGAAAAAGACATTCATATATATATATATATATATATATATATATATATATATGTATGTATGTATGTATGTACAATATATATATATATATATATATATATATATATATATATATATATATATATATATATATATATATATATATATATATGTGTGTGTGTGTGTGTGCGTGTGTGTGTATATATACATACATACATACAAGTGCAGATATAGAGTTAGATAAAACATTGTTATATATGCAAGGTCAGAAGTAGCAAATAGGTAATAGTGAAAAAGTCAGTAAACGATTAGGCATACATACAAAAGAAATACATACACGGTGTCATTCAGTATATTCAATCCTACAAACAGATACCTACTCATACTGAAAGAACAAAAATTCCTGAAAAAGGAGAAAAGGTTCCAAGCAACCGCTATTTCTTCAGCAGAACACCTCGTGACAAACTCGACTCGTGTGTTCCGCTTTGTATCATATTTGGAGATTTTCCCCATGTTTAGCACCTCATTTTTCTCGAGCCTGGAGGGCCAGGAATAGAAGCAATGACGCCAGTGTCTTCGGGTACCATCTAAGAGAGAGAGAGAGAGAGAGAGAGAGAGAGAGGGAGAGAGCACTTGCAAGATAATTTTGGACTTATACCTGATTTCTGGATTGGCAGAGAGAGAGAGAGAGAGAGAGAGAGAGAGAGAGAGAGAGAGAGAGAGAGAGAGAGAGAGAGACGAACAAGCCAAAGAAAGAATGTGGCTTAATGTGAAGAAAAACTTTGAGACATACGTAGTTACATATAGGAGAGAGAGAGAGAGAGAGAGAGAGAGAGAGAGAGAGAGAGAGAGAGAGAGAGAGAGAGAGAGAGCTCATTGTGATTGTAGAAAGAATAAAATTTAGGACTTAATTATCATATGAACATTATACCCCTTTGAAACAGGGGACATATAAATTTTTTTTTTAACATTTTTATTTCCAAAACAGCTTCGGGACCGAGCATAAGTTTTCTTTTTATAAAGGGAAACTTCAACAAAGTTCTCGTTTGAAATTATTAGTCGAGTTTCGCTTTGGAATATCAAGATTTAAATAAAAGAGATAGAATTCTCCGACATTCGAAAACAGTTTTGTATAATTTGATTTCTGTTAACTTTTCAAGGTTCTCAATGTATTCGTTATATAATGGGTATTTCTATATAAGATACACATAACAGTTAGCGTCAGCTGAATGGAATGTTTTGGAAACGATTTTCTGTTCCAAATTGAAGTGTGTGCCTGAGTGCATTTTATACACAAACCACATACACACATACACACTCATACATATACACATGCATATATGTATATATATATATATATATATACTGTATATATATACATACATATATATATATATATATATATATATATATATATATATATATATATATATATATATATATATATATATATATATATATATATATATATATATATGTATGTATATTATATGCGTGTGTCCGTGTCCATGTGTATGTTTCTTTGTATGTGTATGTATGAGTGCCTGTGAGTATATATACCGACAAATATAGTTGTACGGTTACTTTGATATCTCTTCTTTAATCCACCATCAGTCGCAGGTAGCATTTCAGCCTGGGTGCAGCCGGTGATTCAATAAATTTTATATTCCATTTGCTTGATAAATTCAATATCTTGGTTAATTCGCTTGTTCGTCGTATCTCAATCTGCGCGATGAAATTCTCACTCGAAAACGGAAAGGCCAGAGTGTAGTAACTTGAGACGCAGACTTGACTTGATGGCAAAAATAACTGTATAAAGACAAGGTATAATAATTGAAATCTGGATGCAAATTATTGAGCTTGAGAAGAAAATTTGAGTATTTTTATGCAACCGAGCTTGAGAAAATAATGATTATTTTTTTATGTAATTGTTATATCATCATCAGGCTTTCTTTTGATGTAGTCTACGGAATCCTGTACCCAGATTTAACTATTCAGTAATTTTAGATCATGGGTTCTTAACCTTTCTATGATTCCAGACCCCCAATGGATTGTCCAACAAGGTCCCATACCCACTTCACTTGACTGTCGAAATAATTATCACCAATCCTATTATTTGCCAGTATGTCTTCCAAATATGTCAATAGCTTGAATTTCCTGTGCTTCAGATATGGATTGCCAGAATAGAACATAAGCATTGATAACTTTATTATATTTTTTAGTGAAAGCAAAATAAAGTTACAGTCCATTAAATAAAATAAATACAAGTACCCAGAGATCGAGTCCCATACCCCCAGAATTTGGTTCCCATACCCCCAAGGGGTATGGATACCCCCGGTTAAGAACCCCTGCTTTAGATGATTGTTTTAACGGTTCAAATTTGAAACCACGAAAAAACATTGAAATATGAAGATTTTCGTAATGAACACCACTGGATTATTTGTCGTTCTGTATATTTATTGAATACATTTAACTCTTAATTAATAGACTATTTTATTGATATACTTTCAATGGAATACTTTCCGATTTCCGTTTGAATTATGGGGATAGGTTTTCGTAATAAAATTTATTAGATTCTTTGAACTTCTGTATTTTGATTAAATACGTTTAACGTTAAGGAAAGAAACTATCTTTCTTTATATACTTTCAATGGAATACTTTCAGATCTCTGTTTCAATACCGTGCTGAAGGAACAAAAGATATGTCGTACTGAAAGGGCGCCGATAAAGGCCGGGCCGGGTGAACAGTTGGGGTCAAAAGCTGACATTTGTGCAAGAAATAAAATCATGCAAAAGATAACAATAATTCACAGGTCCCGTTATGCCGATCTGACCTCTCTCTCTCTCTCTCTCTCTCTCTCTCTCTCTCTCTCTCTCTCTCTGAACGTTACTTAATTACTAGTTATAGTGATCGAATAACTCAAGTCTCGAACGTTGTAATATACGTTTTCACATGACTGAATTTACTTAAACTCTCTTTAATTTCATTATAATAAATGATTTTAGCAAAGCACAATTATTATTGACACCAATGTTTAATTAATCTTTGTAACCGCCAGGAAGTCAGTGAAGCATAGAAGATACAATTTATGGTTTAATATTGTAGGAAATTCGAGGTCCCTGCATTGTCCTACAGAACAAAATTACTTTCATAAGTATTTACCGTATAAGTTGATATTCATTATTTATAAAAGTTAACTATTTCATTCAGTGGTTACGGGGTTGAAAACATGTACCTTGATTAAGCTAAGGAAATAAAGCTTGAATGGGAAGGAAATAAACCAATATGAAAAAAAAAAATATAGAAAACTCTACGGTAATTGCTACCCACATTTAACTATTCCGATATTGACCAAAGAATAAAATGTCAATTTTACCACAACAAATATTATTACTCTCCATATTCATTATTCCTCTAAGAGCGAGGTTCATTAAGATAATGCATCAGTGATCTTTCGGAGCAAAAATGTCTTCAAAAACTAAAGTTTTAATTACCAGAAGTTATAAAACTTCAGTTGGTAGGAGTTAAGAAGTGAAATAATAATAATAATAATAATAATAATAATAATAATAATAATAATAATAATAATAATAATAATAATAATAATATTCCTTCCATTCCCCTTTTGTTCCCTGCTTATTGCAGTTTTGTTCAATGATTCGTAAGTTCTTATTGTTGATACGATTTATTTTCCCCATTTAACTTCACGAGTTTATAAAAAAAGCATCTCCGTTATAGTCTGTAACGTGCCAGTTTTTTTATACAAAAGTCTCGAGACAGAAAAAGGTCTCCTGCGATAAAGGAACTCAAGAAAAATATAATTGAGTTTCACGGTACCATCACATTAAGTGCTCGCTCGTAGAAAAAAGCCTTACGATGCCATTTGAATATGAAACGCTCGGAAAATACTACCTCAGAGAGACACGCTTTTATTTAGTTTCTTGGAGCCGTACGCCTCGTTCCCGTTTTCTATGGGGTGGGCTCGACAGGGGTAACTCTTTAGCCTTCAGTACGTCTTAGGGGCGAGGGACTAGCCTCTCGATTTTCATCTGCGGCTGCTATAGGTTAGTATTTTTATTTTAGTATACTTTGTCTTTTGCGATGGTTACACGCTAAAGAAATGTATAATTCAAATTCAGAATTGTTATACACAAGTTTTTCATAAATTTAACTTAATACTTCGATGAAATGATCTGCCCATCGAACCCAATTTGCCTTTATGTATGCTAAGTCATTATTATTATTATTATTATTATTATTATTATTATTATTATTATTATTATTATTATTATTATTATTATTATTATTATTATTATTATTATTATTATTATTATTATTATTATTATTATTATTATTATTATTTCAAAATAAACCCATATCCACTAAAAGGCTGTGGTTCTGAGGAAAGAAAATATGATAACGGCTGCCTCATCCATAAATAAATTGCTGAATCTAACATGAGCTCCCTGTAAGAAAAATTTCCCAATATGTGTTTCCTAAACACATAGCGTCCTTTTCAGAGGACCCTTTTTTGCATCACCGATTAATATTGTAACTGGAGGAGAAGGTTATCAAGCAGTGTACAGATTCAGATATGTCTACTTGGCCACGGAACGATTACTTAATAACGTCAATGATAATCTGAACCAGGACATTACTTTTACCAGGCATTAGAAAATAAGGATGCATTTAAATTTTAAAATTCATTCGGTCTTCCAAAGAACAGTATTTGAAACTTCATATATACACATTTGTCTTACAGAGATTTACAAACTCGGAAAACTTCACGACGCATATACGTATATACACTCCCTACGTTTGCACAATTATAATTGACCTAGCATTATAAATAACCTTCATAAAGGTATCCTGTATGCTTGAAGGCATACCGAAATACTTGTGTATGTATATGTGGCTATGGATACACAATCTGTATACGAAAATAAAACGTTTATGTAGGCGTGTATGATTTTATTTTCGGAAAGACAAAAAAAAAAAAATAGATACACTTTCAGACACATACACACATTTATATAATTATATGGAAGCGAGAGAGAGAGAGAGAGAGAGAGAGAGAGAGAGAGAGAGAGAGAGAGAGAGAGAGAGAGAGAGAGAGAGAGAGAGAGGACGCAGTAAATGAACAAGGAAATCCAAGCGACCTGTATGTCCTTGAGCTCGATCTTCTCTGAATGAGCCAGACCAGGACATATAAGATCAAAAATAGTTTCACAAGAAGAAGAAGAAGAAGAAGAAGAAGAAGAAGACTTAGAGTTGCCGAAAACTAATGTCCTCATCTTTGGCCCACCCTTCAATAATGACCTCCCATCGAGACCTAACCTCTAAGGTCACCAAGTTCACGCTTTGACCACCCTCAGAAAGTAAAAAAAAAGGGGGGAGGAAAGGAAGAATGAACGGTTAGAGAGAGAGAGAGAGAGAGAGAGAGAGAGAGAGAGAGAGAGAGAGAGAGAGAGGCGGAGTCCGGAATGACCTGGCCAGCGTCCGAAGAGGAAAAGAAAAGAGAGCGAAGTCTAATGAGAAAGCTCGAGAGGTGTGGCCACGCAGAAGTTTTGGATGGACCCACCCCCCTATGACGTCAGAGGGTGTTGTACGAAACCCGCGCGCGAGAGAGAGAGAGAGAGAGAGAGAGAGAGAGAGAGAGAGAGAGAGTTTACACGAAACAATCCGAGGGGCTGGAAGACATCGCAGGAGCGACTCATTCTGTAGGAGAGATGGAACAGCTTTTTTGACATTTCATCGACCGGACATTTTTCGTGAAGTATTGAGGAGAACAGAAATATCACATGAATGGAAGAAATGTTTGAAATATGACGGGAGACTTAATAGTGTGTTTTTTTTCGTTTAAATCCGATATATCATGCACCTAAAAATAGTGGCGGCGCATCGCCACGATCAGAAGTTTAGGAGAATGGATTTTATGTCTCTCTCTCTCTCTCTCTCTCTCTCTCTCTCTCTCTCTCTCTCTCTCTCTCTCCCCTCTCCATCTTTTACAACGCACACACACACAAATCTATCTATCTATCTATCTACCTATCTATCCAATGCACTAAATCTCTCCCATTCTCTTTATCAAACAAAATATTACCGTTCATGTTTCGATCTCTCTCTCTCTCTCTCTCTCTCTCTCTCTCTCTCTCTCTCTCTCTCTCTCTCTCTCTCTCTCTTACTGTTTGTAACCAATATCTAACAGAACCAAATCGATATCAGTATGCAAGTAACACAGACACGCACAAACACCTAGAAATTAATGGCACTGCTCACATACAATGCCATTAAGACTGCGGATACACTGAATGAAATTTTTTACTTCGTTTTTATATCAATTAATAATCTAAATATACAATAAATGTATGAATCTATAAATGCAAGTATTATAATTGTTTTATTTGAGGTATTTACTGAAATGTGAAATGCATGCATGTATTTGATGTATATGTATAGAATCTATCGGTCACTTTTTTACCAGCTATGTATGTAACTGCAATAACCAACCGCAATATATGTATGTTTGTTTACTGGGATAAACAAATCGCTAGTTTTCCATCTATTTAAGGACGCTAGTGAGCCCCCATTCATCAGGAAAGGCTGTGTGTACTACTGAGCATTTACTGTCCTGTCTAGTAACCAAACAAGGGGTACGAAATGACTAATTCTCTCTCGGTATCCAACTCATTCCAGGCGGACAGCGTGAGGGATTGAGAACCATTACCTCACAGGAGAATGGAAGTAAAACCGAGAGAGAGAGAGAGAGAGAGAGAGAGAGAGAGAGAGAGAGAGAGAGAGAGAGAGAGGGCGCAGAAGGAACTGTAATCCTTTCTACATAGGCAGCATGGGGGATTTGGTGCGCTCTTTGAACAAGAAACGGAGCCTTAATGAGTCGAATTTAATCCCCACGACAGGAGATGAAATGGATGAGTTTCGAGAAAGCATAACAATATAGACTGACGTTTTAGATTAAGGGAAACATGACAATAAAACCTGAAAGTTTTAGTTGGAGGAAAAACGTTACAAGAATAGACTGAAGGTTTTGTTCTTAAAAAAAAAAACATTGGAAAGAGAAGGATTAGCGTTGAAGAAAAACTTTGGAAAAAAGTTGATACACTGTAGCTTTAGTAAAAACCCGACACGAATGGATTAGAAGCTTTATTTTGAGAATAACCATCATCAAAAGAAATCTAAGTTAAGGGGAAATTGCAGTTACGAGATGACATACTTCTCTGAATGAAAATATTACAAGAGGTGACAGAACAGCTTTATCGTGAGTATATTAACTACAATATTTTCTAGAATACCAGAAAAAGGTAACACAAGTGGCTCCTGAATTCTTGAGTCTTATATATATATATATATATATATATATATATATATATATATATATATATATATTTATATATATATATATATATATATATATATATATATATATATATATATATATATATATATATATATATATATATATATATATATATACACACACAGAGAGAGAGAGAGAGAGAGAGAGAGAGAGAGAGAGAGAGAGAGAGAGAGAGAGAGAGGTGACCTCATTACTATCAAGGGCAGCTCCTTCAATATTGTGGAAAATATTTTGTCTTTTGAAAGATTGAACGTGCGTAACTCAGGGTTGCATTATTCAAGAGGTTTGAGAAGTTAAACGAGGAATTTAAATTTTAAATGGGCGATGGCTGCTGACAAATCTTTAATCCATTAAATTCGTGTCATCCATGAATGAACAAATGCATAAATAAACGTATTAGTGAGTCATGCAGAATTGAAATAAAATCCAAATCACTAGCTCGTAATATAATTACGTCTCACGTTACGGATTCGACCGAGAATTCATCGCCGTTCTACAAAAATAGACCCCGAGCCCCTAAAATACCGCAACGTGACTATTAATTCGCCCCGTGACTATTCATAGCTCGAGAGCAAGCGTGAAATAACCACCTGCCTTTCGGAACGCGCTCCACTGCGTAGCATTCACGGTTACTATTCTCGGCGATGGCCGATTTAGGCGACTGCCTTTCGGCGCATGAACGCGTCCTTTTTTCACGCAAATTGTGGAAGAAAATACGGACGCGAATGTGAACTCCGAAGGAGGGTAATGGGAATTTTTTTTCGTTCGTGAATGCGCGTTTCTTGCTGATTACTAGCGGGCATAAAAGCGTCATTTTATGTGCGTATGAACGAGCCTCTCAGGTTAACGCTCAGATGGGATAGGGAGAAAAAAAAAAAGACTTCCTGTAGCATTTAGTGTATAATCATCTAAAAATAGAGAGAGAGAGAGAGAGAGAGAGAGAGAGAGAGAGAGAGAGAGAGAGAGAGAGAGAGAGAGAGAGAGAGAGAGATGTTAGCCCTTCCTAGATTGCCTCACAAAATCTAGTTTTATGAAGTATCGTCTTAACCTTTCGGTTTTTTTTTTTAACTCATAGATATTTTTGTCTTGAGCGTGTGAGTAACTTTTAAACTGATTTCTTTTAGTTAACTGATTATTATTATTATTATTATTATTATTATTATTATTATTATTATTATTATTATTATTATTATTATTATTATTATTATTATTACTGAAGATAATAGCTGTTTTCCCGGCATTTAATTAAACAAAGAATCTTCTTTATTCGTCTTACCATCTTTTCATCAGCGTGTAGCTGGTATATTAAGTTTCCTAAGGACGTGTAAAGATTTTCTGTTTTCTTAATATTATTATTATTATTATTATTATTATTATTATTATAATTATTATTATTATTATTATTATTATTATTATTATTATTATTATTATTATTATTATTATTATTATTATTATTATTATTATTACTGGGACATACATTTAGAACGAGTAAAAAAAACGGACTGTTAACAAGATTTTCCTCTTATATTGCAAACTAATAAATATAGTTAGTGCATTTTTATAGTCAAAATTTTCTCATTACCTCCATGTAGTCTTGACGTATTGCGTATTACGTACGCAATATTACGCGTGAAGATGCGTACCTGTTCTCCATGTTTTTTTATGCTGACGGTAAATATCATCATATGATACCATTGTAATCAATGGTCATTGAGCAGTATGTACTACCGCCAAACACGATTAGTTTCAGTGACATCGGCTGTGGATAGTTACTGTCAGCTTGAAAAAAAGGTTTATAATAATGATTTTATGTCAGATAATGAAACCAGCTTTCCTTTTTTTTTTTTTTTTTTTTTTTTTTTTTTTTTGTAAATTACTGTAGGTTTATTTTGGTTGATACAGAACTAGAAGGTTTCATAAGATTCTGATAAGCGAACCAAGTCGAGCGCTTACCCCCTCCTACGATACGAAGCTCATGTGAGGGCATATTGTATCAAATTCTGTTACCTTGACCTTTGACCTTTGAAGGTTAAACTCGGTTATTTTAACTGGTAGGAAATCACCGTTATTCTAAATCGATAGGAAGAGGAGAATAATAACTTTCACCTTTTAGTTTTCGTATGTGTGTGTGTGTGTGTGTGTGTGAGAGAGAGAGAGAGAGAGAGAGAGAGAGAGAGAGAGAGAGAGAGAGAGAGAGAGAGAGAGAGAGAGAGCTCTTGTTGGCTGAATGAATGATGCACAAAAATATGTCTATTTAAAAAACAGGTATACTCGTATGTAAGCGCCATTAACTTACACGTGCGCCTGTACCTGTTTACAGAGAATACCCTCTAGGGAGGAGAGAGAGAGAGAGAGAGAGAGAGAGAGAGAGAGAGAGAGAGAGAGAGAGAGAGAGAGAGAGAGATCCTGAGATTATGCAGAGAAAGCCCCTCTCCTGGTGTGTAATTGGATGATGACCTCCACGTGGCAAATTGGGATCTGAAGCTGTGTCGTTTCCGTTTTCTTCTTAGTAAGGCACGTGCCGCTATGTTCTTATTTAAAGAAGTGTATAAATAACCTATATATACGTACATATATATGTGTATGTTTATACATATATACATATATATATTTATACAATATATGTATGCATATATATGTTTTTAATGTTTCGTACTTATTAAAACGAGGTGAAACTTTTCCCCACAGAATTAGCAAAGCTGTTTTTACTTTCAATATTTATTACAACCGACTTTTCTCCCTTGTACATCATTGTGTCCTCTGCATCATTCTTTTTCTCACCTATTCTCTGCAATTCTATCTGTCTGTCTGTCTGTCTGTCAGTGAACTAGAACCATTCATTTTTTTTCCTCCCAGTGGGAGACGCAACACGCCCCTAGAGGCTATAACGCCTCATATCTAAGGGTGACGAACGACCTTACGACCTCTCGAACTATTGTCTTTGCCAGTTCTGTGCTTTTATTATCCTTAATGGTTAACGAAAAGAGACTCTCTCTCTCTCTCTCTCTCTCTCTCTCTCTCTCTCTCTCTCTCTCTCTCTCTCTCTCTCTCTCTCTCCCTTTGTGCTTCCTTTTAACTAGGCGTTCACCGTCATTGTTCCGTAATTCGCCTGAAGATTAATTGCCCTACTCGGTGTGTCTGTCTGGATACAGGAGAGTCTACAGAAAATTCCACAGTACGGACATATAAAGAGTCGATGATTGTGGGTTAAAAAATAATGAACTGTTTCCCTGTCTGTCTTTGTAGATCTATTTCATAAACAGATACAGAATCCTTCATACCTCTCTCTCTCTCTCTCTCTCCATCTTTATGTAAGTACAAGTGTTCTGTATTTAGCGATGGTTTGGAGCACACACGCACACACACATGTATATATATATATATATATATATATATATATATATATATATATATATATATATATATAAATTTTTATATATAAACCCAACTTCAAACTCGTATCAGATGTTATGCGTTTATATATATAACATCAAAGCTACCATGCCATCTAACATTATCATCATTATAATTGCCTCTATGATTATCATCATCATCATTATTATCATTATTTTAAATGTTAATGTTATGGTTACTAGAAAACAAGTAAAACTCAGTGGCGCCTTTTGCCCTCCGGATAAATCATCCTTCCATAGGAGGAGTCCTTCACCACCGGCGCGGTGAGACTAGATAGTCCCCAGGCTCCGCCGTTAATCCAGGCCAATGGCGGCCTTCCGAAGTCTTGCTATAATATGATCTTTCGACTATGCATTTTTGGGGTCAATGCTGACGTCACACTTCGGCCCTGCAACCTCATCGATGCTGTCGGTGACGTCAAGCCCGTTCCGTTGCAATTTGACCCGCCGCAGTTGAAACGGGCGGGGGAAGGAAGTTGTCGACGGAAGGAGAAGTTTCGTTTGTGAGCTGCGAGATAAATTTAGGCCACCCGAAAGCAGGTAAGTGACATCATCTTTTGTTTAGTGCTGTGCTAAGGAAAGGCAAGTGTTGGCTCTGACGTCATTGGACGTGATGAACAATGTCGCTTTAAAGTAGATAGTACCATACGGATTGCTGCTTCTCTCTCTCTCTCTCTCTCTCTCTCTCTCTCTCTCTCTCCCGCTCCCGCGTTCTCTCTTCTCTATCCTCTACGGGTGTTGCTGGGTGTGGTAGTGGGGAGGGCGTGGTTAGGTGCGGCTCTCCCGCCCTTGAATGGGGCTTTTCCTGCGGTTCTTGGGCGGTTTTAGGGGCTTCTTCGGACGTAGTTTATGGCAGGGCTTTACTGTAAATGATTCGGCGTTGTCTCTAAGGCCCACGAGACACAGTTGCTGTCCGGGCGGTCTGTCTGAAGCTTATTCAACTAAGCGGAAGCCTCGGTTGGCAACGAATGAACGTAGCCGTTGCTTTTATGTAGCTCTTGGGTCTAAGCGAACGCTGTGCTCTACAACGGATGAATGTAGCCGTTGCCTTAATGAAGTTTATGGGTCTAGGCGAATGCTTCGGTCGACAACGGATGAATGTAGCCGTTTCCTTAATGAAGTTTATGGGTCTAAGTGAATGCTTCGGTCGACAACGGATGAATGTAGCCGTTGCCTTAATGAAATTTATGGGACTAAGCGAATGCTTCGGTCGACAACGGATGAATGTAGGCCGTTGCCTTAACGAAGTTTATGGGTCTAAGCGAATGCTTCGGTCGACGACGGATGAATGTAGCCGTTTCCTTAATGAAGTTTATGGGTCTAAGTGAATGCTTCGGTCGACGACGGATGAATGTAGCCGTTTCCTTAATGAAGTTTATGGGTCTAGGCGAATGCTTCGGTCGACGACGGATGAATGTAGCCGTTTCCTTAATGAAGTTTATGGGTCTAAGTGAATGCTTCGGTCGACAACGGATGAATGTAGCCGTTGCCTTAATGAAGTTTATGGGACTAAGCGAATGCTTCGGTCGACAACGGATGAATGTAGGCCGTTGCCTTAACGAAGTTTATGGGACTAAGCGAATGCTTCGGTCGACGACGGATGAATGTAGGCCGTTGCCTTAACGAAGTTTATGGGACTAAGCGAATGCTTCGGTCGACAACGGATGAATGTAGGCCGTTGCCTTAACGAAGTTTATGGGACTAAGCGAATGCTTCGGTCGACAACGGATGAATGTAGGCCGTTGCCTTAACGAAGTTTATGGGACTAAGCGAATGCTTCGGTCGACGACGGATGAATGTAGGCCGTTGCCTTAACGAAGTTTATGGGTCTAAGCGAATGCTTCGGTCGACAACGGATGAATATAGCCGTTTCCTTAATGAAATTTATGGGTCTAAGCGAATGCTTCGGTCGACAACGGGTGAATGTAGCCGTTGCCTTAATGAAGTTTATGGGTCTAAGCGAATGCTTCGGTCGACAACGGATGAATGTAGGCCGTTGCCTTAATGAAGTTTATGGGTCTAAGTGAACGCCGGGTAAGGATAACAAAGAAATTAAGATAATCGACAAACAGACGAAAATATACACAATTAAAGAAGGTGCATAATTAGCAGAAGGGGTGGTAACTAAACGATTTGGCCAAAAACGGAAAAAAATTAGTTTTGATGACTAGAACGATCAATATATTAATCACCTGATGTCAAATGAGTGATGACTATAATGACATGATCAACGCCATTTATTTTGACATACTGAAAGTTATTGTGATATAATTACGGTGCGATTCATTATAATTATAACGGTATAAGGATTAATGTCATTATGATGATCGTGATAGGGTTGATATGACAAGATTAAATGTAGTTATGATCATAATTTGTTATGATATGATTGAGGATGATTACACAGGTAATAGTGGGTCTTCTTGTATAATTAATATTGGTGGACATGATCAATAACAGCGAACAAATATTAGGTCAAGTCTATGAAGGTAAAATGATTAGATTAATTGAAACTGAAGACGATCCATTACAGTTGTAAGAAAGAGCGCATTTTACCCAGCAATGTCTCATTATAGACCAAATGGATTAACTTCGGCTAAAAGGACGATCCAGAGCAATAAGAAAGGGCTCGTTAAAGTAAGGAACGATCCAATGAACATTGTTTCATCATAGATCAAATTGGTTGATTACGGCTAAAACACGATCCCTAAAAATAAGAAAAGGTTCGTTAATCTTCTCTTATTTTTAAGGTAAGAAACGATCCAGTGAAGGTAGAGAAACGATCCGTTACAGAAATCAAAGTAAATTGGTCGTTAAACGTAGAAACGATTTATTACAAATATCGATGTCCTCTTTTAGATCAAATGGATTAGTTTCGGGAAAAAAAGGTCCGTAAAAATAAGAAAAGATTCTTGAAGGTAAGAAACGATCCAGTGAATGCAGAGAAACGATCCGTTACAGCAATCAAGATAAATGGGTCATTAAATATACAAACGATTTATTACGAATATCTTCTTGTAGACCAGATGGGTTAATACCGGCTATAAGACGATCCATAAATATAAAAAAAAGATTCT
>NC_089794.1:20130102-20160102 GCF_040412425.1 Macrobrachium rosenbergii
TTACAAAAGTAAGTGAAATGTGGCAAGCTATGACCGTAGAGTTTTTCACCCTACACTAAGGTTCCATTAGTTAGTTCAGACCGTATAAACAACTTATGCGTAAGTTCTGCTGGAAGACGGTAACTTGTTCTCTGAACAAATGGTCTCTCAGTCAGTGAACCAGCGCAGAATTAGGTCTTACCGATACCTGGAAGGGTGACCATAGGTAATATTTCGCATGTGTGAACACGAAGAGCGAGAGAGTTCCACCGACGATGCACCTTTTCCCATAATTACTTCGGATTAAGCCTTTCAATTGCCTTTCGTTTTTACAACGCACTTTGAGTCTCTTTTTGGCTTTCGTTTTTCATGAATAGTGCAAGAATATTGAAATCTTTATTTCCGGACCTGACATACCAAACGGACATCCACCCACACGCATGCACAATTATATACACTATATATGTGTATAATATATATATATATATATATATATATATATATATATATATATATATATATATATATATATATATATATATAAAATTGTGTATAATTACGGAATTTTGAAGCAAAATCAGCCAGCTAAATTTATCTGTAAAAGGTTTTAACGCAATCTTCTGGTCATATTGTGACTATTACCTCTCCCATGAGATTCTTAGAACTGGTCCTGAGATTTTAAATGCCAATGGCTTGTGCCATTCCTAAGCTCCTAGAAAAACTCGAACCTACTCCGTCATCCATGTGAAGCGCTTAATCGTATAAACTATCATGAATGTGAGATTGGTGAAAGTGAAGACACGGGATGACACTACATGCGATTTTGTCATGAATTACGTTCCTTTAGAAAAGACTAAACTTTTTATTCTGAAACATTTGTTCTACAAAATTCAATACACTATGGCTGTTGCGTAAATTCGAAAAATAATTTTCGTAGTTCCAGTTTCGATTTAACTGTTCGTAGTGTAATCTAGAAACATGAATAAAATTAGACAGTAATAAACAATAAACAGAATTATATAATATTAGAAAAGAACGGAATCACTAGTCAGTGGTTCAGATATCTAAAGAGGGTGCTTTTATTGTTATATATATTCAGGCGAAATTGTTTGCTTACAATGTAATAATAATAATAATAATAATAATAATAATAATAATAATAATAATAATAATAATAATAATAATAATAATAATAATAATAATAATAATTTTCTACATTAAGGCAAAACACCCTCTTTAATTCTAGAGTTCTAAATATTTTCTGCATCCGTTCACTTCTGTTAGAAATGAAACCGAACGGGAAATATATGAAAAAACATTTTTTATCCTATTTGCATTAGAACCCATTGATTTAGGTTAAATTAATGTTGCCGCAGCCCACAATAGTCAATGAAGTCACTGCAAATAATAATAATAATAATAATAATAATAATAATAATAATAATAATAATAATAATAATAATAATAATAATAATAATAATAATAATAATAATAATAGTTGACAAACATTCCCGTTCGAATTGATCATTATACTTATTTTCCTCTTTTATATGCATATTGTATATACAAACTGTAAATTGTTCACCTGTAAAGGCGGTATATATGGGTAAATTGTACATCTGTCTGAAAGAGCTGTGCTACTTGAATTTTTCATCTGTAAAAAACTGTACATAGAAAAAGTAACATCGAATGGGTCCTTTTATAATAATAATAATAATAATAATAATAATAATAATAATAATAATAATAATAATAATAATAATAATAATAATAATAATAATAATGGTAGTATAGGCAATAATAAAAGTTGTTGTAAGTTGATTACTTACACAAGTAACCTTTTCATCTGTAAGCCTCCCTGAAATTAAAAATAAACTAATAGAAACACAAACTATCACCTAAGGGATCTTTTATAATAATAATAATAATAATAATAATAATAATAATAATAATAATAATAATAATAATAATAATAATAATAATAAAAATGGTAGTAGAAGTGGTAATAATTGTTGTTGCAATTTAGTTATTCAAATAAATAACCATTACATCTATAAGCCAATATCATCTAAGTGATCTTTCTATCATAATAATAATATAAGCCAATATCATCTAAGTGGTCTTTCTATCATAATAATAATAATAATAATAATAATAATAATAATAATAATAATAATAATAATAATAATAATAATAATAATGGTAGTAGAAGTGGTAATAATTGTTGTTGCAATTTAGTTATTCAAATAAATAACCATTACATCTATAAGCCAATATCATCTAAGTGATCTTTCTATCATAATAATAATATAAGCCAATATCATCTAAGTGGTCTTTCTATCATAATAATAATAATAATAATAATAATAATAATAATAATAATAATAATAATAATAATAATAATAATAATAATAATGGTAGTAGAAGTGGTAATAATTGTTATTGTAATTTAGTTATTCAAATAAATAACCATTACATCTATAAGCCAATATCATCTAAGTGATCTTTCTATCATAATA
The DNA here is from genome assembly GCF_040412425.1 of Macrobrachium rosenbergii. Classification (NCBI taxonomy): domain Eukaryota; kingdom Metazoa; phylum Arthropoda; class Malacostraca; order Decapoda; family Palaemonidae; genus Macrobrachium; species Macrobrachium rosenbergii. Next base: position 20,132,601 of record NC_089794.1, read on the forward strand.
ATAATATAAGCCAATATCATCTAAGTGGTCTTTCTATCATAATAATAATAATAATAATAATAATAATAATAATAATAATAATAATAATGGTAGTAGAAGTGGTAATAACTGTTGTTGTAATTTAGTTATTTAAATAAATAACAATTTCATCTATAAGCCAATATCATCTAAGTGATCTTTCTATCATAATAATAATATAAGCCAATATCATCTAAGTGGTCTTTCTATCATCATCATCATCATCATAATAATAATAATAATAATAATAATAATAATAATAATAATAATAATAATAATAATAATGATGATGGTAGTAGAAGTGGTAATAACTGTTGTTGTAATTTAGTTATTTAAATAAATAACAATTTCATCTATAAGCCAATATCATCTAAGTGGTCTTTCTATCATAATAATAGTAGTAGTAGTAGTAGTAGTAGTAGTAGTAGTAGTAATAATAATAATAATAATAATAATAATAATAATAATAATAATAATAATAATAATAATAATAATAATAATAATGGTAGTAAAAGTAGTAATAACTGATGTTGTAAGTTGATTGTTTACACAAACAACCACATCATTTATAAGCGTGCCTGAAATTAAAAGTAAACTAATAAGGCGTCAGAGCGATAAAAAAAGCATAATATCTAGACCAGAAACTCACGTGGGCGTCCTTACAAAGTCAAGCTTTTCAAAAAAAGGTGAAAAATATCTCGGTAACCTACAGCTCTGATAAGAAAAGAAAAATAATACAGAAGTGAATTTACTGTAATGTACATTTTTTTTTCAGAAAACGCCGAGTGGAGTCGTTATAATTAAAACCATGTGAGCTTATTCCGTCTTTTGGTGACGTGGATTCTTTTGCATCCCACATTTTTTTCGCTCTATTTAATATAAAGATTTGTTGAGATACAATGAACGTCAAAGATGATTCTTCTCATTATAGAAGGACACATACACACATACGTACACGCACACATACTCACATACATATATAGATATGTATGTATGTATGTATATGTATACACACACACACACACACACACACACATATATATATATATATATATATATATATATATATATATATATATATATATATATATATACTGATGAGAACTCTTGATAATCCTAACCCTTATCCCAAATAAAAGTAGTCTTTCCATTAATTTATTTACTTTATCATATTTGTTATTATTATTATTATTATTATTATTATTATTATTATTATTATTATTATTATTATTATTATTATTATTATTATTATTATTATTATTATTATTATATATATAAGAAAGTTCAAAAGAAGACGGGAAAACCTGAGGTAACAGTATACACTGCAAAGGAAATAATGTCAATTCACTTATAATTAACTAATATATAAAGTGTATTCATCTTTAAAAAGCTCTTTGCCGCCATTTGGAAGAGAAGTCTATCATAAAATTCTCTCCCAGTAGAGACAGAGACTCTTTTAGGCCAGCCAATGGCTATCCCGGTCTCTCAAGGAAAATGAGATGCAACAGAATTTAATCAAAGAACCAGGCTAACCAGATTCGTCATCATGAGAAACCTCGACTCTAGGGGTGCAGGGTAGGGTGGAGATGGAGTGGGGATGACCTGGGGTAGGGGTACTCTTATGTTCGTATCGAAGGAAGAACTAAAACCAACTTCGGAAGTTCTGAAAACCTACTAAGGCGTTTCAAAAACTCTCTCCAATATCTTGAATGGCAAAAACTTTTTAAGAGATATAGCGATGCTCGGGTAAATGCATTTCTAGAATACTCACAGACAATGTGGGCTTGGCAACTAAACTGAACAGTTTGCGTTATACATGTCTTCATATACAGTATACACACACAGATATATATATATATATATATATATATATATATATATATATATATATATATATATATATATATATATATATATATAAGACATGGATGACATAAACTGTTACGCATATAATATATTTGGAATACAAGAATGCTTTCAAGAAATATTTAGCATGCTTACATTCGGAATATAAGAATGCTTTAAATGAATATTTACCATTCTTACATTTGGAATACAAGAATGCATGAAAGAAATATTTAGCATTCTTACATTTGGAACACAAGATTGTTTACAGAAATATTTAGTATTCTTACATTTGGCATACAGGAATGCTTTAAATTTTAAAGAAATATTTAGCATTCTCACAGTTAGAATATATAAGAATGCTTTAGAGAAATATTTAGAATTTTTATATTTAGAATACAAGATTGTTTAAAGAAATATTTAGCATTCTTATTTTTGGAAAACAAGAATGCTTTAAAGAAATATTTAGCATTCTTACATTTGGAAAACAAGAATGCTTTAACTAAATATTTAGTATTCTTGCATTTGGAATAGAAGAATGCTTTAAAGAAATATTTAGCATTCTTACATTTGGAATACAGGAATGCTTTAAAGAAGTATTTAGCATTCTTACACTTGGAATACAAGAATGTTTTAAAGAAATAGTATTCTTACATTTGGATTACAAGAATGCTTTAAAGAAATATTTAGCATTCTCACAGTTAGAATATAAGAATGTCTTCAAGAAATATTTAGCAATCTTATATTTGGAATACAGGAATGCTTTAAAGAAGTATTTAGAATGTATATTATTTCCCCCCCCCACCTTTTAACACAGTAAAACTCTTCTTAATTAATCTATGAGCTTTATTCATGTCACATCAACTGAACCTTAAGAATAGGTCCTCAACTATGTAATATGATAGACGTTTCTATATTATACTATGTAAATTGTCTACTTGAGTAATGGCCGACGGCTTCTATATATATATATATCCACGGATGATGAAACACGATCTATTACCGTGGCTTTTCTCTTAACAATCCCATAGTTCTAGAGAAACAGTGTCTTTACTTGAGCTCTAGATCCTAAATATAATATCGTATGTCTTACAAAGTCTTTTTAAATGGTATACATAATTACAGAATAGATACAGCGTGGAGGGTACTGGTGATTTAGTAATATTTTGCATATATGGGTTACATTACATTGAAATGTTTGGTCGAGAAGCACACAGACACATACACATGAATACACACAAATACACAACACACACACATACACACACACACACATATATATATATATATGTGTGTGTGTGTGCGTGTGTGTTTGTGTGTATGTGTGTGTTTACACTCACTGAGCCTAGAGTGGTTCAAACCTCAACAGCACTGGCTCCATCTTATACCTACATCAAGGGCTAAGTAGCAGCTAATCGGCCCTTTGAACAAACCGTGCCAAATACATCAATAGGCCATTTACACTCCCACTTTTCCGGATACTCATTGTTTTTTCCTTTCCAAAAACTATGTCATGTCTCCCAATCCTCCTTCACAAATTTTCTGAGTTTTTTTCTAACGCTCAGTCTTCTAGTTTCCTCACGCGATCAAACCACCTCGAAACTTTCATCTATCTTTTCACCAGTACTGATCCTTTTGTCACAACTTGCTCGTATATCTCTATTTCTCCTTCTTTTTCTTCTCATGAAGATTCTACACTTTACTTCCACTAATGAGTTACCTTAACAAGCCAAATGTTATTTCTAGAGATACCGCGTTTTCCCTGTCAGATTTTTTGCAGAGCTCATACTGCTTGCCTTGCTTTATCTGTTATGCATTTCACTTCCTCTACTTTCATCCTGCCTTCTTGCAACTCTCGTCCTACCACAGCCCATTACAGTGATTGCCAAATTTCTGTATGAGTTGAGCAACTTAAATTATTCAATAATTTCTATCATTGTTCATCATTTATTATATACCATTATTCCTGGTATCTACTTAACCCATATCCTTACTTATACTCAAATCCACCATCAATTTTCCCTTTTTACAAGAAATTTTTCAGCTTTTCACCATTCTCTGCACTTTCACTTCACTATTACCAACAACCCATCAGCCACTCCGCATTTGATTCACAACCTATATTTCTATTTCTTAAACTTAAACTTACTGTACATCTCACGTCATTTCTCTGTCATCTCTAATCACTGAAGCCTATCTATATGAAACAGCCGACAATTTCAAAGAAAAGATTTGATCTAGAAACTGTTTCTTCTCTAAACCCACATTGTTCTTCCCCAGGGAATACTCCTGTCGTCTGTCCTACCTATAAAATTAAAGCCTTTCCATACAACTTCTCAGAAACAGCAAAATTTAGTGTTATGCCTCTGTAATTGTTGGTTACCTACAGTTACCATATAAATCTAAAAAATTATCATTCTATTTTATTTCTCATTGATGCTGCTTAGTTATAGGCATGTGTATATATATGTTATATAAATATATATATATATATATATATATATATATATATATATATATATATATATATATATATATATATATATATATATATATATATATATATATATATATATATATACAGTGTGTGGTGTGTGATAGACACAATCAATAACTATATATTTTCCCTCTTTTATTGCAAAACTAAGTATAATAAAAAGATAATACTCTTCTCTCTAATTAATTGCTGCATTGACCCTAATAATATGGAGGACTGCTATTAGATACTAATGATAAATATGAACAAGACTACTGCTATCATGATTATTATTGAATGCACCTATGTCCCAAACCCAATACTTTGGTCAATTATCCTTGAGTCACCCATCTAATCCCATCAAAGAAAACGGGATCACCTTTTCCCTGTCAAGGTCACAGGGTTTAGTTGTCGTGACCTAGAATGCATCGTCTGATCCACCCACTTCTTACTTGGTCATCCGCCAAATATTTTTTGTGTGTGCTTTTTTTGCAACGGAGAAAGTGTAGCTACGACAGAGAGAGAGAGAGAGAGAGAGAGAGAGAGAGAGAGAGAGAGAGAGAGAGAGAGAGATGTGACTATGTTCTCTTTGCACGAGGCAGCTACTGATTCATTCTAATAATAATAATAATAATAATAATAATAATAATAATAATAATAATAATAATAATAATATTAATAATTTTTCCCAAACCATAATTATCTTTGGAAAAATATGAAGAATAATAATTATAAGTTACATTGATAATAATAATAATAATAATAATAATAATAATAATAATAATAATAATAATAATAATATTATTATTATTATTATTATTTGTAACTATCGTTATCCTCCAATTAACATTTGTAAAAACAAATTGTTCAAAAATATGGAAAGAAAATGTATATACGAAGCCGTAGTTGTCTTTCTCTCGCGATTCACATTCACTAATCTCTCTCTCTCTCTCTCTCTCTCTCTCTCTCTCTCTCTCTCTCTCTCTCTCTCTCTCTCTCTCTCTCTCTCTCTCTCTCTCTCATTTTTATCTTCCCCCTCTTTTCAATATGTTTCTGGACTAACGCCAAATTCTTTTTTGTCCCTCGGAGCAAAAGCGAATGTATGTAGACTCTTGATTTCCCAGGATGCATTCGTCTACATTATATCATTGCAACAAAGATTTTATACACACACTCACACACCCACACACATGCACACACATACACACACACATATACATGTTTATATGTGTGTGTCTGAATATATTAATAACATTAATGAATGGGGAAATTTTATGTTAGCCATAAGAAGGAAATGTCATTCTTTGGGGATACATTATATCAATGGGACAAAGATTATAATATATATATATATATATATATATATATATATATATATATATATATATATATATACAGTATATATATACATATACATAATACATATGAAATTTATTGATGAATGGGGAATTTTTATGCTAGCCATACGTAAGGAATATCAATTTTGGGGGATTCAGTAATGTCTAGCTTGCTGCTCCTATGGTAAAAGGGAAGTCAAAACATTAACTTACTTCACACTAATCAGAGTTCACCTATGAATTATTATCAATGTCCAAAGGGTCTCTCTGAATCATTTGTTTCTAAGTTGGTTTTTGAATAATCTCATCAGTAATATATAGCCTTTGGTTCTTCCTTGAATGGCTCATGTTTTGGTTTAATTGCAGGTGGCGGATTCCAGATTTAAATGGAAGGGGATCTTGAAGAACATCTTAGTATTAATTACTCTGATAGAAAGGAGTCTGTTTTATTCTAGAATTTATATTTTTCCAACCAAAACCGAAAATCCTCATTTCTTTTCAAAAGAGAAGAGTTGTCATGCCTGTGACCAATTACTGATCTTTCTTGATTTTTTTAGAAACGTCATGGAAATTGAATCAGTGCTAGATTGATTGACCACCAAGGAATGCAGATATCACCGGTGCATAAGCTCTGAAACCCATTTGTTTAGAAGCTTGCAAGATACCTTAACAGTTTGGAAAGAGCGCCAAAGAGTCACAGTGAGGCCGAGAAAACAAGTAGATTAAAAATAAGAAAATTCAGTCCACAGATTTTAAGTTTAAAATCCAGATCATAAAATCTGTTTTTTAAATGTAAATTGTCGCTAACAACGAAAGTTTAATGACATCCCAGATGGTTATAGCTTTGCTAATCATATAGTTATACAGAGGTCGAAGGGAGAGGCAATTTCGTGCGAGATACGAGAAAGAAGAAGGGAAAAGCTAAATAAGTTAAATAAAAAAGAAGCAGTTGCCAAATCGAGCAACCCAAAGAGAATATGTGGGTGCTACTTGAAGACAAGCGTCATAATGACAGAGAAATGGAAACGGTTGGTGAGGCTCTATTCAGCCAGCTCTAGAATAATGCGTGGCTCTAAATATATCTAGAAACTTGCCTACCTCATTTCTAAACTCTATCCTCTATTTTTTCTTTGAGAGGTTTCCTAGATCTCGAAATATCCTGGATATATTCTATAAGAAGAATTCTTCATTCCAAAATCACTTGGAGAAATGGTTAAGGAGGAGACTCGTGGATCCTTTAACTCCTTCCTTTGTACGCCTGTTCAATCTCTAAAATCTCTAGGAAAAAATATTTCTGAAAAGATAAATATTTCTAAGAATTTTGCATCTCCACATTTAGGGTAAAATATTAGTGGGAAGAATTCTACGTCACAAAATGCCTTGGGAAGAATTCTACCCCAGAAAATGCCTTGAGAAGAATTCTACCTCAGAAAATGCCTTGGGGAGAATTCTACTTCAGAAAATGCCTTGGGAAGAATTCTACGTCACAAAATGCATTATGAAGAATTCTACGTCACAAAATGCCTTGGGAAGAATTCTACTTCACAAAATGACTTAAGAAGAATTCTACGTCACAAAATGTATTGGGAAGAATTCTACGTTAGAAAATGCCTTAAGAAGAATTCTACGTCACAAAATGCATTGAGAAGAATTCTACGTGACAAAATGCCTTGGGAAGAATTTTACGTCAGAAACTCCCTGGAAAGAATTGTACGTCACAAAATGTATTGGGAAGAATTCTACGTCACAAAATGCACTGGGAAGAATTCTACGTCACAAAATGCCTTGGGAAGAATTTTACGTCAGGAATTCCCTGGAAAGAATTGTACGTCACAAAATGTATTGGGAAGAATTCTACCTCACAAAATGCACTGGGAAGAATTCTACGTCAGAAAATGCCATGAGAAAAATTCTACGTCACAAAATGCCTTGGGAAGAATTCTACCTCAGAAATTCTTTGGAAAGAATTCTACGTCACAAAATGTCTTGGGAAGAATTCTACGTCACAAAATGCATTGGGAAGAATTCTGCGTCAGCAAATGCCTTGAGAAGAATTCTACGTCAGAAATTCCTTGGAAAGAATTCTACGTCACAAAATGTCTTGGAAAGAATTCTACGTCAGAAAATGCCTTGAGAAGAATTCTACGTCACAAAATGCCCTTGGGAAGATTTTTTTTTATCTAATATGACAAAAAGCAGAAATAAACGATTCGATGATAAAGGCCTTACTTCTGAATTTATATCTTACGGCACGTCAATGATAAACTCCATTTGCCTCATAGAGGTATTCATCGCTAACTGAATGCTTAAAAGGCTTGTTTGTTACCAAGTGAATACCATCTTCTTCTCGCCCATTCAGTAGATAAGTGTCGGCCAAGGTCGATCACATCAGAAATTTCAATGACAATGATGACGTTGTTCGCCTTACTCTATTATTTCTCTCTCTCTCTCTCTCTCTCTCTCTCTCTCTAAATGTCGCCTTGTGGTCGTATTTAGATTTTTGGCCATCAGTGTCTCATACGTGGAGATCTATGCCGTCACACCGGCCTTTGTATGAATGCGCTCATGTACACGTATTCACGCAGCCTTCTTATTATATTCGCACATACATCCATAAATATACATTTATATATGTATATATATACTCATATACTGTATATGTATATATATATATATATATATATATATATATATATATATATATATATATATATATATATATATACACACACACACAATGTGTTTGAGTGTATGTCCGTGAAAAACTAAGAAACAGCCAATTTCTGGTTTAATTATCAGTCCTTATTTTACTACAGATATACATACATTTCATTTCATCAAACCTAATCTTTACCCCTTAATTCACATTCTAATATCCATACTTCACTCCTATAAAGGAGTATTGGCTCAACAGTCATATCTTGCATTCCGATCTTTGCTTTCATTGACACACCAATTGCCCGCTATTTTCCTTGATTTAGTTATTCAGTGACTCATTATGCTTTTATCACCAATACTTCATGTCTTCCTGACTTCCTTTTACTTCATTACCGTGATTTTTCTCTCATTCAGAATTAACGTTCTCCTCATACAGACATTTTTAAACTTCCTTTAATAGCCTTTGAGGCTTCTCATCACTGCCATTACCCAACAGTAATCATGTGCTGACATCAGTAAATCTAAACTCCTTTCACAACTTTTCCCATCACGTAACTTTGCACCTGCATTTAATTTCCCTTTTTGAGACTTTCCATTTTGCCCCGAACGTAAAATATCAAACAATTATGGAAATGTAACTCGCCCTAGTTTCGGACTCTCTTTTAAGCCAAATCAGTCGTCACTTTAGTGAGTCAACTTTCTCACACGAGATTCTCCGTCGTCGTCGCAAATCTCCATCTTTCCTTTCAAAAGGTAACAGTTATTCCTCTCATCCACAGGAACTGTTTCCTCATCCAGACATACCACTAAGAGTGTCCCAGTCTCATCTTTTATTCATTCAGGTCATTCATTCATCTAGCACGAAAGCTCCATTCCAATCGATTCATTCATCTAGCATGAACGCCCCATTCCAGTCCAATCATTCATCTAGCATGAAAGCTCTATTCCAATTCATTCATTCATCTAGCATGAAACCTCCATTCCAATCCATTCATTCATCGAGCATAAAAGCTCCATTCCAATCCATTCAGTCATGTAGCATGAAAGTTCCATTCCAATCCATTCATTCATCCAGCACGAAAGCTCCATCCCAATCCATTCATTCATCTAGCATGAAACCTCCATTCCAGTTCATTCATTCATCTAGCATGAAAGCTCTATTCCAATTCATTCATTCATCTAGCATGAAAGCTCCATTCCAATCCATTCATTCATCTAGCATGAAAGCTCCATTCCAGTCCATTCATTCATGTAGCATGAAAGCTCCGTTCCAGTCCATTTATTCATCTAACATGAAAGCTCCATTCCAGTCCGTTCATTCATCTAGCATGAAAGCTCCATTCCAGTCCATTCATTTATCTAGCATGAAAGCTCAATTCCAGTCCATTTATTCATCTAGCACGAAAGCTCCATTCCATTCCAGTCATTTATCTAGCATGAAAGCTTCATTCTAATCCATTCATTCATTTAGCACGAAAGCTCCATTCTAATCCATTCATCCATCTAGCATGAAAGCTCCATTCCAATCTATTCATTCATCCAGCATGAAAGCTCCATTCTAATCCATTCACTCATCTAGCACGAAAGCTCCATTCCAGCCCGTTCATTCATCTAGCATGAAAGCTCCATTACAATTCATACATTCATCTAGCACGAAAGCTCCATTCCAATCCATTCATTCATCTAGCATGAAAGCTCCATTTCAGTCCATTCATTCTTCTAGCACAGAAGCTCCATTCCAGTCCGTTCATTCATCTAGCATGAAAGCTCCATTCCGGTCCGTTCATTCATCTAGCATGAAAGCTCCATTCCAATCCATTCATTCTTCCAGCATGAAAGCTCCATTCCAGTCCATTCATTCTTCCAGTATGAAAGCTACATTTCAATCCATTCATTCATCTAGCATGAAAGCTCCATTCCAGTCCATTCATTCTTCCAGCATGAAAGCTCCATTCCAATCCATTTCATTCATCTAGCACGAAAGCTCCATTCCAATCCATTCATTCATCTAGCATGAAAGCTCCATTCCAGTCCATTCATTCTTCCAGCATGAAAGCTCCATTCCAGTCCACTCATTCTTCCAGCATGAAAGCTCCATTCCAGTCCGTTCATTCATCTAGCATGAAAGCTCCATTCCAGTCCATTCATTCTTCCAGCATGAAAGCTCCATTCCAATCCATTTCATTCATCTAGCACGAAAGCTCCATTCCAATCCATTCATTCATCTAGCATGAAACCTCCATTCCAATCCATTCATTCATTTAGCATGAAAGCTCCATTCCAGTCCATTCATTCATCTAGCACGAAAGCTCCATTCCAGTCCATTCATTCATCTAGCACGAAAGCTCCATTCCGATCCATTCATTCATCTAGCACGAAAGTTCCATTCCAATCCATTCATTCATCTAGCATGGAAGCTCCATTCCAATCCATTCATTCATCTAGCACGAAAGCTCCATTCCAATCCATTCGTTCATCTAGCATGAAAGCTCCATTCCAATCCATTCATTCATGTAGCATGGAAGCTCCATTCCAATCCATTCATTCATCTAGCACGAAAGCTCCTTTTCCAATCCATTCATACATCTAGCATGGAAGCTCCATTCCAATCCATTCATTCATCTAGCATGAAAGCTCCATTCCAATCCATTCATTCATCTAGCACGAAAGCTCCTTTTCCAATCCATTCATACATCTAGCATGGAATCTCCATTTCAATCCATTCATTCATCTAGTACGAAAGCTCCATTCCAATCCATTCATTCATCTAGCATGAAAGCTCCATTCCAATCCATTCATTCATCAGTTTTCATCCGTCATTCTCATCCATCAGTTGTCTAAGCGATTCATTCATCTAGCAGGGAAGCTCCATTCACAACAATTCATCCACAGTCATGAATGAGTCTCAGTCTACTGAGAAACGTTTGGATCTCATCCATCAGACACCCAAGTCCTTCACCCATCCACAGAGAAATCTCCACTAGCATCCATTCATCCCTACTCAGGAGTTACCCATAATCATCCACTGAGAATGTCCTAATTTCGTTCTTTAATCACCCAAAATCATTCACCCATTATGAAAACACCACTCACATCCATTCATCCATTCTCATGAATGACCCACAATCATCCACTGGCAATGTTCCAGCTCCATTCATCCATCGTCCAAGTCCTTCACCCATCTAGTAGGAAAGCTCCACTCACATCCATTCATCCACTCTCATGAATGACCCATTCAAGGTCCGTGGAACCACGACCGTCCAGGGGAGACGGAGGTTCTGAAGAATCATGCGCCTTTATGTTGGGTGCTATGAATTACGGGCGTGGTGTGAAAGGGGAAGAGAGAGAGAAGAGAGAGAGAGAGAGAGAGAGAGAGAGAGAGAGAGAGAGAGAGAGGGTGAGGGTGGTGCAGGGGTGCAAGGGGTCCACTGGCGAAAACCACGCCCATCGCAATGAGGCGAAGGTGTCTATTTTCGGCGATGGTCTGGAATGCTCGAATTTCCAGGGGAAAGAGAGAGAGAGAGAGAGAGAGAGAGAGAGAGAGAGGAATGGCACGAGGTTGGGGTTTAGAGTAAGCTGAACGTGCAGTAATGATATCAGTGTTATTATAAATAATGATGTCTTAGACTTTTACTAACATGCGTAAATTCAGATTTGGATTTTGCCATAATTTGCGCAATTGACCATTGCTGTTAGAGGCGCGCATGTAGAGTGTGTGTGTGTGTGTATGTATACTTGTGCGTAGGAATGAATATATATCTTCGAATGTAACTCTATAAATATATATACATATATGCATGCATACACTCATAAGTTTATATATAATATATAAATATTATATATATAGAAATATATATGCATATATATGCAATTTTACATATACACATGTATATGCATACATATCCACACACACACACACATGCAGTTTTTATAATAATAATAATAATAATAATAATAATAATAATAATAATAATAATAATAATAATAATAATAATAATAATAATAATAATAATCATAATAATAATACGATTAGAGGTATCAGAAGTTCATTGCCCTTTTTATTGATCTGCAGGAATGTGTGTACTATATCAGTAACATTTGCAACAAGACTGATAATGATTATAATAGGAAATTTCTATTTTATTATTGTGCTATAACGAGATTTCACCTCAACCGAAACAAATTTTACATTCGAAAATGAATATCAGCCTGATTTCATGACACAGAGACAAAATCATGCAGCTAAATATAAATTCGTGAGTGTGCATGAGTGCGTTCGTGTATTCTGCGCGCTTGAGCCAAGCATAACATCTTAAGTATACGTGCATGCGTGTGTGTGTGTCTCTGTGCGCGTGTGTGTATCTGTGAGCGTGCGCTTGCGTGCGAAAAATAGATTATCTTACCATAAATTCTGTTGAGCTTCCAAATCATAAATGGGGAAAGTTTACGTATATTTTTCAATAAGACTTCTTACTTATTTTTTATTTTTCTGAAGGATTGACAGCACGCCACAAAAATTGTGGAATTCTCGAAATACTCAGCTACCGGTGAATAAATGTAGAAATGTTGGGATATTAAGGAGCGCTGAAGTGTATAGATTATGTTCACGTCTCTCTCTCTCTCTCTCTCTCTCTCTCTCTCTCTCTCTCTCTCTCTCTCTCTCTCTCTCTCTCTCTATATATATATATATATATATATATATATATATATAAATTTATATATATGTGTGTGTGTGTTATTTACGAGTACATCTTATATATCTTATGGTTATAATTTTATCTTTGTTTACATCTTAAATCTTTATCAATTTCCATAATTATATAAAATTTATATGGTCCACATCTTCCATTTGAATGCATAGCCTTCAAATTTACCTTTCAAGCTTATTATGATGCCTGTATTACTTATTTGAGTAACTCAACAACTTCCTCCTCTACTGAATTTAGGCCTCAGCATGTCCCATTGCCTCCTGCATATTCCTGTCAATGAAACCTCGTATTCTAGCGAGATACGAGTATTTTATGGGGGTGTGTGGGGAGAAGTCCCCAATTTTTTCTTTGTCGTAACAGAGAAAAGAACGATCTCTGGAATGAGATAACAATCAATAGAGGTAGTCTGGTGAAACAACTGCTGTTTTTGCTCAGGCAACAAGAAAATAGCTGTTTTCGAGTTCATCTACGAAGAAATAGTCTGAGTTAGTACGAATTAGGAAATCAAATGTCATTTCTGTAACAAAATCACGGATCAGCTCAGTGTGATCTTTCGCACGTCTCTGTTCTCCCCCTCACAAATGCGAAAACACAAGCGAGGAGAACTTCCCCCTTCATCTGCAACGATAATATCGACGGAGAACAGAGTTTTCGTCTCTTATCAAGATGGCTGCCAGAAAGAGTCAGTCGCAACAACTGGGGTGACACCTGACCTTTGAGGAGATCTCTTAAGCTGTTTACAGCCATGGACCCTTCCGAAATATCTTCCTCCGGAGGGTCACGGAGGATGAGGTGCTCCTCGTAAGAGTATCAAGGGCGTGAGCTTACGTCCTGAACTTCCAGGGGTGACCTTTTTAAAGGTCTTCCTCGAGAGACTTGTCGGGGATTTTGTTCTTGAACATCTAAGAGGAAAAAATCTAGTGTCAGAGGAATTGTCTCAGAAGAATCTTGTAGTATTTGTGTTTTCATTTTCGTTTTAGTTTTCTGTAAAAGAAAACTATTGCGCCGGCTTTGTCTGTCCGTTAGCGCCTTTTCTGTCCGCCCTCAGATCTTAAAAACTATTGAGGCTAGAGGGCTGCAAGTTGGTATGTTGATCATCCACCCTCCAATCATCAAAAATACCAAAGTGCAGCCCTCTAGCCTCAGTAGTTTTTTTATTTTATTTAAGGTTAAAGTTAACCATAATCGTGCTTCTGGCAACGATATAGGATAGGCCACCATCGGCCGGGGTTAAAGTTTCATGCGCCGCGGCTCTTACAGCATTATACCGAGACCACCGAAAGATAGATCTATTTTCGGTGGCCTTGATTATACGCTGTAGCGGCTGTACAGAAGTTTCTTCGGCGCATCTTTTACTTGTTTTCTCTTCTGTTCAGTTTGTCATTTCTTTAATCTTATTTAATTATCTTTACTCTTTCTTTGTAATTAAGCCTTTATCGTCTATTGCTTTACTTTTAGTTTACTTAATAAAATCATTAGCATGGGCCTAACAAAGTTGGAAAATGTTATAATTTTTCCCATTGTATCTATCGAACAGTCTGTTCAATAAATAAATCACTTTTGGCCATGCTGAGCAAAGGCGTGTTTACCTTATACTTGTACATTTCTATCTTGTATTGACGGGAGGATCTTAGAATTCCCGAATTCTCTGTCTTCTTCCGTATTTCCTGTATCTTTTAACTTATTTCTTCATAGAAAGTTTTTATTGTAGTTCTAGGTCTGGGTAAACAGCAACACAACTTCACAAATAATAATAATGATAATAATAATAATAATAATAATAATAATAATAATAATAATAATAATATTATTATTATTATTATTATTATTATTATTATTATTATTATTATTATTATTATTATTATTTATTATTATTTTTAGGAAACAAACCAAGATTCCATTAACTTTCAAATCAATACACACACAAACACACACACATATATATGTGTGTATATATATATATATATATATATATATATATATATATATATATATATATATATATATATATATATATATATATATATATGTATATATATATATATATATATATATATATATATATATATATATATATATATATATATATATATCTACCTAACTGTCTATCTACCTATATGTATATATGTATGTATTCAGAGAAAAGAAACTATAATAAAAATAAAAATCTACAAACGTATTAATATACACATATGTAAACATACACATTAATAGAAAATGTAATATTTAAACTAGAAACACGTAGGTAATGTTGCATAGAATTTCCAAGTAATTTTAATGCAACATTACAGCCTCCCCTAAAAGTTTCATATTTAGGAATCTCCTTTATCCTATAAACAAAATTTCATTGCAATCAATCTTGCGTTATTAATAACAATTAATCATTGCCTGGTAGGTATTTCTACTTGTAATTAATCTGAAATATTACAAAAGACAGATTTTCATCATTTGTAAGTAAGCAATTTTGGAGTTTTTTTGTTTTTCCTAAATTTATTATTTTTTTTAATTTCATGTCAGGAGTAATATTTGTATGTGTTTTGAGATATTTCAAAAGATTATCTTAGTAAAAATAATAGATTACCAAGTAGAATTTCATGAATAACGTTTCATGAAAAATAATATTCTCTTCTTCTTCTTCTTCTTCTTCTTCTTCTTCTTCTTCTTCTTCTTCTTCTTCTTCTTCTTCTTCTTCTTCTTCTTCTTATCATTATTATTATTAAAAAGGATGACTGCAGCGATACAGCCATCCTTTTTAACAAGACATGTTTAAGAGAGGGTCTATGTCCCTCATAATAATAATAATAATAATAATAATAATAATAATAATAATAATAATAATAATAATAATAATAATAATATTATTATTATTATTATTATTATTATTATTATTATTATTATTATTACTGTAGAAAAATGCTTCATCTTTAATCAGTATTACCAATATTATAATTAGTGAATTCCTCAAACCTGAACCGTTAATCTCATAGATCCCAAAATCCATAGATAGTGCTTTCATAAATCCCTACCTTCCCTACCTTGCAAATTATCCTCATAAATCCGCAAATCCCAAATGTAAATCCCTGTATAATAAAAAAACTATAAATGCTTCAAATGTTTAAACAATATTGCTTGTATGGGTTGTAATTTGATTTTATGCCAATTCGTTTAGTGACCCATCTTCAGTTGTTTTCTGTTTTCAGCAGCAATAATAATAATAATAATAATAATAATAATAATAATAATAATAATAATAATAATAATAATAATAATAATAATAATAACAATATAATAATAATAATAAGCATGCAATCTTGATGGTTTATTTACTTGTATGATAATAATAATAATAATAATAATAATAATAATAATAATAATAATAATAATAATAATAATAATTATTATTATTATTATTATTATTATTATTATTATTATTATTATTATTATTATTATTTGCTTGAAATTTTTATAGTTAATTTACTTCTCGTTGATTTAACCAGATTATTTAACAACTACATAAATGGTGGGCTACTTTCAAATCTACCCTTTTTGGTAGAAATAATAGTTGCAACTCATCTCTAAGAAATGCACAGAGTCGAGAGTTCACTTCGTCCTTTTTATCTCTGCTGAACGTAACTCCAGCTCCTTACTGAACGAGACCGGAAAATTCCCCGGGACTCAAACCCCTTACGAAAGGAGAACGGGAATTCGCTGAGATTCCACCAACCTGCTGAACGAGATTGCAAATTCCTTGGGATTCCAACCCCTTTTCTGAAGGATACAGAAAATTTCAGGAGACTCTAGTAGTGTCAGGGAATCCTCTGAGACACTTGTATCTATTGAACGATGCTGGGAATTCGCTGAGACCCGTACACTTCATTGAACAAGGCCAGGAATTCGCTGAACGAGGTCAAAAGGAGGCTAGGAATCTCCGAGACATATATTTCTACTGAACGGAGCTTGGAGTTCTTTGAGGACATCCAACCTGTGGTCTGTCATTTCCTGTACTTCGTTTCTAAAGAAACAACGTTGAGTATATCTTTATTGTTCTTACTGATTTTTCTTTGCTGTTATTTTCAGAAATAATAATCATAATTCTTATGATAAGACCATAATGTATTTAATGCATCAACACATTTTTTCCGTGGTTGGTTCGGCATGAATTACTTTTCAAGCAACTTGATTACTGTTGGTAATCAATTTTTGCAGTTATTTAATGTTTATGTGATTGTATTTTAACGTTACAAACAACTTTCTTGGCCTGAGAGTGAAGATGTTGGCGATGGGAAGATCTGTTTCCGTTTTGACTATCCGTACTGTTCAGTAGTACTGGCTGCTAGATGGAGGTTGTGTTTTAATCAGAGTGACCACCGTTGCTGTTGTTTTTGCCATATCTTTGTTTTAATGAAAATAAACTAGGTTTTTATTGAAACTATACGAAGTCAAATGTGTTTTTGATACCAGCTTTGTATTAATAAATATATTTGAGAAAATTTCGCTTGTCATAATAATGAGACTTTTGGCAACGCACGAATTCCTCACTCGCCCCACCCTACCGATCTTAGAGCGCTTGAAAGACTATAAGAATTTTCCGAGGCATGTCTCTCCTGAACGAGGGTTGGATTCTCAGATAACGTGCAGTCCTTCTGAACGAGCCCAGAACACGCAGCCTTACTGAACAAGGCCAGAAGGAGGCTAGGAACTCTCCGAGACATGTTTCTACTGAACGAGGAATGGAATTCTCTGAGAACACGTGGCCATGCTGAACGAAGCCATGACGTGCAAGCCCTGCTGAACGAGGCCGTGACTGACCACCAGCTAGCTATTAAAGGTACAGTACCCCGAGGAAGTCTAACCTGTGAACTTAGCTTCACATTTTGTAGGCGGCATCTATTCTAGACCCATTCCACGACCGGGTTAATTATGCATCCGAATCTCCATCCGCTGTTAATTAACTTCTAATTCCAGTTGCATCCTACGCTTCACCTGTCTGAAGGCAGACAGAAAACTGTCAATAAAGAAAAGACTGTTTACGGTTTCAGCGGCTGTTTGTTTAATCTCGTCGATCTGGCTTTCAATTTTTTTTTTTTTTACTTTTTCGGAAAGTTGCCATTTGTTTGAAATTTAAATTTCCTTGTTTGGCTTGTATTATTTGAATGTTTTCCCTGTAATAATAATAATAATAATAATAATAATAATAATAATAATAATAATAATAATAATAAAAACAACTACGACAACAACAACAACAAAAACAACAACAACAACAACAACAATAATAATAATAATAATAATAATAATAATAATAATAATAATAATAATAATAATAATAATAATCACATGATATCCATGTCAGTTCACGCTGGGTGTCATATTGATCATTAAATAAAGAGCCTCGGGGAATGGACGTGTTTCAAATAGCACGCTAATAACCAAGTTCATATTACTTTGAATAACTACGCCAGTTACAAAAAATTATAAGTTATTGTAATAACATAAAGATATTATTAATAATACTCAATCAGGGAAGAACGTTCTTCTCCAAAAAAATATACAAAACAAAAATTTTACGCGTAGATAAAAAATGATATATATAAAAATCACAATGCCTACCTAAGTGAAATCTATGCATTATCTTTCCTTAAGTTAAGGGACACTGTGTAAAATAATGATTTTACTTGGATAATTTAAATTAATAATATTGAAATGCATTAAATTTCTGTGAAAGTTTTACATTAAGAAACTTTTGTTCTTAAAATGTATTACAACGTCTATAAAGTTGTTTCACTTGTCGAGAAATTATTACTTTGTGTAAAGTATTTCATAAGTTAAATGCATGCTATTCTAGGAATAAAGGGTTACTGTGAGTTCGATAGTGTTGAATAATTATAGAAGTTTTACTTTAGTACACCTTAGATAAAAAGCATGCCATATTAATTATGAAAGTGCTCGCTGGGTAATACGATAGCTTCAGGTATAAAATTGGAATGTTGAATATTATATTGAAATGTGGGTTGTCCGTTCCGTAGAGTTTGTCGTAATTTTCCTCTATGGGTAAATGAAGGATTAATATTTCGTTCGAATGATTCAAATAATTTTTCATTATCCTCATTGTCCCATTAGCTACAGTTATCATAATTTTTTTTAATAATTCAAGGGCATCATAGTACCTAATCACAAATCGTTCATTTAGAATCGTTTATAAGTCTTACAGTTTCTCTTTCTCTCTCTCTCTCTCTCTCTCTCTCTCTCTCTCTGAGTAATCATATGGCAGGATAATACGAGAGAGAGAGAGAGAGAGAGAGAGAGAGAGAGAGAACTCTCTCTCTCTCTCTCTCTCTCTCTCTCTCTCTCTCTCTCTCTCTCTCTTCTCTCATTGAAGAATCATATGACAGAATAAAACGATCCCTCAATAAATATATGGTGAAGAGAGAGAGAGAGAGAGAGAGAGAGAGAGAGAGAGAGAGAGAGAGAGAGAGAGAGAGAGAGGGGGGGGGGGGGAGGGGGACCAAACAGATTGAAATCCAAATTCATGATACTGAATTTTCAAACGTTTCTTTTCCTCATTAAGAGAGGATACGCTGTATTTACCCCGTCGCTGACCCCACACTTTGCGACTCCAATGGAAATCTAATGAAATTAATAACAGTGGCATCTGGTGGAACCTGTGTACTCTGGGAATCACTGACCCTAGATAAGGCAACGCCGAAAGAAATCTGATAACCTACCTCATTGATGATACCTGATCAATGACCATAGAAACTGCGACCCCTCACTGACTCTGGTGAAACGGGAATCTCTGATCTTTGAAATTTCAACTACAAAAGTAGTCTGATGTCATCACTGAAATCTGGGAATTAATGACCAAAGATATTGTAACTCCAAAATTAATTTGACGCAGTCACCATGCGTATGACACTTAAATTTCGCAATGACTGGCCTTGGAAACTGCGACGCCTCACGAAACCTGATGGAACCACCATAGGATGTGACAGTCAAATCTGGTAATCATTGACCTTAGAGATTGCGACGCCACACGAAATCGCTGACCTTGAAAATTACGTCGCCACACGAAATCTGATGAAACCACCTTAAGATGCGACACTTAAAATTTGGCAATCACTGACCTTAGAAGCTGCGACGCCTCACCAAATCTGCTGCAAACATCTTCTCTGAGGGCATTGGACGTCGGGTTGATGTCCATTTTGAAATGGCTGATGAGAAAAGTTATAATTTCTTAGAAAAGAGGAGAATTATGGAGGTGATTCTGCATGGATTTATGGGTTGTGAGGGGAAGGTTCAACTGAAGCAGAGAGAGAGAGAGAGAGAGAGAGAGAGAGAGAGAGAGAGAGAGAGAGAGAGAGGGAGAGAGAGAGAGAGAGAGAGAGAGCGAGCAGAATTTATGGTATTCGAGAGCATCCGTTGCTTGTTTGATAAGGTAGGTAATTACGAAGTAAAAATTATGAGAGAGAGAGAGAGAGAGAGAGAGAGAGAGAGAGAGAGAGAGAGAGAGAGAGAGAGAGAGAGAGAGTTGGGAAGTGAGCCAAAGATTATATGAAACGAAAAATAAATTTTTTCGTTCGTTGCTATAAAAAACTGGTGTGTATAAATTTATCCACTGTGATATAAATGATTTTTAACTCGAAAGAAGAAAAATGCACCTTATTTGTAAAATGAAAAAACAATTATCTATTTGCGTGATAAATATATAAAATCATTTATGTTGATTCAAACGAAAACATGATTTTCTGTTTGTCTAATGAATGTAAAAATCATTTACGCTGATACAAACCAAGGCTCTTTCAGAAATAAAAAAAAATGTATAATGATGTTCGTTTAACTTTATCAGTTAGTTGATATTAAAATTATTGTAATACTAGTCTAATTAAAAGAGACAAATAACATCGAAAAACATAATTCAGTCATAAATATAACATTAAGTTTTATATGATTTAGAACAAATCTTTATGAGAGAACTGAAATTTAGAATATCAACTGGGAATTAAGTAAAAAATATATACTTTATTTGTTTTGTTTAGAAAAGGAATTATTACATAAAACGTTTTATGAACAAACCAGTAAAAGAGAAAATATTTTCAAGCAAAACATGAAAGAATTCTTAATAAAAAGGAATAAAAACCAACGGGGTATAGGGGGGCAAATTGCTGTAGAAAAAAATGGTAAATTTAGAAAGCATTCATACCTTTTCATGTAGAGAGCAGATTTAGGTTAGGAAAATATTTCGAAAGAAAACAAACCTTTATAACTTGGTAGCAAGATGGGAAAGTATATATATATATATATATATATATATATATATATATATATATATATATATATATATATATATATACATACATATACATTATATATATATTGTATATATATATATATATATATATATATATATATATATATATATATGAGTATATACATGCACATACACACTCATATATATATGTATATAATTATATATATTATATATACACACATATATATACATATATATAATTAGGAAATTTGAATGAAGGAAGATCTCTCTTGAAAAACCTACGCCAAAGTATCTTCGTATCAAAGTGAGGATATATTCATATTGTTATGAATGAAACACAAAATACAATTATTAAAAAAATACGAAAATACTCTAAGTAATACGGGAAAATGACGAGGAAATGATTAACTTTTGAACACAACCGGGAAAATATAAGGATATATTCAAATTCTTATGCATGAGGAAAAACAATATTTTTTTTTAAAAGCAATAAACAAAACATGACGGTACTATATAAGAATATAAGAATATTATACTTATATAAGAATATTGTATTTATATTCAGTATATTATATTCATATTGTTATGCATAAGAAAAACAATGATTTTTTTTAAACAATAAACAAAGCACGACAATACTCTTAATAATACTGGAAAATAATGACAAAATAATTAACTTTTTAACATAAGAAAATATAAGAATATGATATTCATGTTCGTACGCATGAAAAAAACCCAAAAATTTTTGAAAGCAATAAACAATAAACAAAACATTGGAATACTGTGTGTAATAAGAGAAGAAGATTTAACAAAAACATTGACTATTCAACATAGAAAAGCATAAGAATATTATATTAATTTTGTTATGCAAAGTAAAAACACACCAGTGATTGTTTTGAAAGAATAAACGATAAAAAACATGACTATATGGTGTGTAATGCGAGAAAAATTATTAAAAAAACATTGCCTATTCAACATAGACAAACATGAGAATAACATATTCATTTTCTCTTGCACAAGAAAACAGTGGTTGCTTTGAAAGCAATAAACAAAACAATATTGCGTGTAATACGAGAAAATGATTATGAAAAAAGCAAAAATATAAAGAAATATTAACATTTGCTTCGCCCAGCCGAGAAGTATTTTTGCCTTAACGAGATGAAGAAAATATGAAAAAAAAGATTAATTTTCAAATCGCAAGATACGATCAACTCATGACAAAATTAGTCCCCCGGGGGTCCAGCCTTAATTTGGAAGTTCGTCTCGAAGTTTTCCTTTCAGAATTATAAAGGAGGTTTTTTTTTTCTGTACTTAGATTGACTTTACTGACGGCGATAAAAATGATTTAGTCTTGAATACGTTGATGTTCGTGAATGAACTGTAATCGGAAGTAAAGGATTGTAGTTTATTTGATTGACAAGGGTAAATCACTGAAATGTAGACAG
Organism: Macrobrachium rosenbergii; assembly: GCF_040412425.1. NCBI lineage: Eukaryota > Metazoa > Arthropoda > Malacostraca > Decapoda > Palaemonidae > Macrobrachium > Macrobrachium rosenbergii. The sequence continues at coordinate 20,155,358 of NC_089794.1, forward strand.
CTAGAAGCTCTGATCATTTACAAGAATACCTGTATATGTATGCATATACATATACACACATGCATACGTATATGCATAAACATGTATATATATATGTGTGTGTGTGTATGTGTGCGTGTGTGTGTGTGTGAGCGTAGATAGATAGATAGACAGATAAATTTATATCATATGTATATATGTATACATATACATACACACACGCATATATATGCACACAAACCCACATGCTTTTTTGACCTAAAAAGGGGTATACCAGAATGCGCCCAAACGCCCCATCATGAGATCGATCCCGTGTGCCTCGCAACGACACTGTAGAAATGCCATAATCTGAATAATTAAAGCAAGTTTAGCCTAAAAAAAAAAAAAGCTGTTCTCGGTACCTACAGTAGATGCCAGCGAAGAAGTGGACATAAATTCTGAATGAAAGCCCCGATTGCTGTTGTGATATAAGTACCCTTCCGTGCGACATCGGAACGACAATCGGTCGCCATTTTGTCCCTCTCTGTCGCTTTTACGCCGTTCCTAAAGAACGGAACAGCGGAAAAAGTAAATTATGCAATTTGACGTACGACGGATATATATCGCTAAAACTCGGGCCGTCTTTAGACGCAACAGAGCCGCTTGCACGACGGTCCTTGTCCGTAATCAATCATTGACAACGTCGCGAGAGAGAGAGAGAGAGAGAGAGAGAGAGAGAGAGAGAGAGAGAGAGCTCAAAGCCACCCACGCCTTTGGGCGTTATCGTAACTCTGGCACAGATCTGCAGTGAACAAACTGGAGCGGCCGTGTGTACCAGGGAATGGCAGCTCATTTTTTTTTTCTTCTTTATTTTTCCCTTCTTCCTTCATCTTTCCTCTGTGCCATTATATTCTAAACTAAAGGCTTATGGCTAATAAAAAATAGGAAACTGTCGTCGTGCGTTTTCTTTTGTTTTGTTTGGCTCTTCCACGAAGTTAAATAAACAAGGTTCCGATTTGTTTGTTGCATTAGGTAATGTGATTCGCTAGGCCGATGCTCGTTGTAGTTCTCGTGTGCATCGTTATGGCGCTGCGTTCGTTGTCTGGTTCGTAAAAAATCCAGATATTCCGGAGACGTATTTGTTGCTATGCTTGCGAAGGAGAGTGCTGAGAGTGCTACTTAGCACACACGCACACACACACACACGCACACACACACACACACACAAACACACACACACAGAGAGAGAGAGAGAGAGAGAGAGAGAGAGAGAGAGAGAGAGAGAGAGAGAGTTCTAGGAGCTGCCTGAAAGTTGATCCTACATCAACAATTTTTTTAGTTGGATTAAACTGACTGTACTTTCAGGTCTACGAGTAGTCCACTTTCGTAAATTGAAAATTTCACGTAGACATACACACACACACATACAGAGAGAGAGAGAGAGAGAGAGAGAGAGAGAGAGAGAGAGAGAGAGAGAGAGAGAGAGAGAGAGAGAGAGAGTTCTTGGATAGCATTGCTGAAGCAGTTACTGACATGTAATAGTGTGTAGAACTAAATTACATAAGCAACGTTTGAGTTTAAATGAATATACTACCAATTTATGTCTGTTTAAGATCCCCTGAGTAAGCTTAAAGTTTTAAAAACCAGTTCACAACCACGTTGTCGTTTTGTGAAATAGACCTACATCGAGACGATTGTAAAACGCCGAGTTTTTTTTAAAATTAAACCTGTAAGCTACTAAATACTGACTTTTTTTTATTATGCCGGGTAGAATAGAGCCAGTACCTGGCTAAAGCAAGGTAGAGATGAAATGAGAATAGTTCTTTCTCTGTTCGTTCGTAAAATATTTTAGGGTTTATTAGTGTCTGTGAAGAATGTCAATTATCTGTGTTAGAAAGAAAAAGCAAACTGGAACCTTCTTGTGTTTTTAGGGGCCGTTCTTTATGCAAATCTGGTTATTAGTGTTTGATTCAAGTTTCAGATTGTGTTCAGACTGTATACATACACACACACACACACACACACACATACACACACACACACATATATATATATATATATATATACTCGTATATATATATATAATCTTGAATATCATATCAAGCACTAATAACCAGTTTCGTATAAAGAACGAGCTCTGTAAACAGAAGGAGGTTCTACCCTCGTTTTCGTTCAAACATAGAAAGTGGGATATTATATATATATATATATATATATATATATATATATATATATATATATATATATATATATATACATACATGTACACACACACACATATATATATATATATATATATATATATATATATATATATATATATATATATATATATATGATTCCTGATGCAAGGTTTTAGACGCGCCCTCTCTATTTCAAGCACGGGGTTTTGAATTCCTGTGGACTCCCCTACCAACAACCCCCTCCCGCCTCCACTGTAGGTCAACAGGGAACCCTCAACCCTATTTCGGGATGTATAGATGAATAATTCAAGCGTGTGTGTGAACTCAAGCCTGAATAACTCATTTTTGAAGGGGGCTGAAACCAGACTTCTTAGTGGACGGAGAAATTGCATTTATCAATTGATTATATTTTTGTAGTACAAACACAGTCATGATTCCTTGCTCAGGTTTTCGTCAGAAACGTTCTCGTGGGGTCGATCTCGAGAATCTTGCTGGCGAGGCGAGATTCATAACTACTGGGACACATTTCTGTGCAACAAAAATTTATACTGTTCGTTTCATCACTGTCACAAATGCCCACGTTTTGTTATAATTTTCAAGACAAATAACTAGATTTATCAACAGGAAATTGGCAATATAACGTTTTCGTTACATGGAATTGTTAATAAGGTCATATTTTTAATGTTATGTTAAGAAATATTTTGTTTAAAATGTAAAATTAAAAAAAGAATTCACTTCACGAATTTGGTACCCAAAGTACTTTCTGAAAACAACGTAAAAGCTACCAGTTCGAAGTTCCTCCAGGTGAGAAGAAGTCCATCCAGGTGAGAAGAGGATATGAGAAGGGAAATTGCATTGTGGGAAGAACCACAAGAGCGATTTCCTCCCCCATCGAATTCCTCAATTACTCACTCGTTCGGTTTTAGCATCCGCGGTCTGACTGCGCTGCTTCCAACAGATACCCTGCGTCTGGTGCAAGTTTTAGTGTTTTGATGATTCGACTACGTTGTTAGAGATATTTATATGTTCCAAACGAAGGCCAAGAGAAAGAGAAGGTCCTTATTGCGTCGGCAGGTGAATTGCCGTAATGAGCAGGTACCTCTAAGATACGTCATCGCCTACGTAGTTACCCCAGGTGGGAGGCGACTGCACCCAACTGGGTAGACCTTGTCTCTCTCGGCCTTGCTCCAAACTATCTGTCTGTCTCTCTACCTACCTATCTACGCACACACACACAAGCACACGCACACAGACGCGCGCGCGCGCACACACACACACACACATATATGCATAATTATATACCTATCTATCTGTCTAAATATGCATTATGTATATACATACATACATACATATATATATATATTATATATATATATATATATATATATATATATATATATATATATATATATATATATATATATATATATATATATATATATATATATATATATGTATGTGAGTGCGTGAGTTGCTATAAGTGAGTGTTGGTATGAGCATGTGCGTAAGTTTGCTCATTGACGTTGATATATCAGTGCGTATATAGCATTATAAAGATAAATACAGTTAGAGGCAGAAAGTCCAGTACAGATGTATGTATGTAAATAAGTCATGTAAATGATAATCGCGAATTCCAAATTGTAAAAAAAAAAAATACCTGTTGTAACATTTTCGTGCATGCAACTCCAACCAAAAAATTCACATAAATCGAATCACCAAGTTTGTACTATATAAAAGACCTACCACATATCAAATCATTTAGCATTATTATTATTATTATTATTATTATTATTATTATTATTATTATTATTATTATTATTTTAGTAGATGAAACCTATTCACATGGAACAAGCACACCAAAAGGGCCAATGACTTAAAATTCAATCTTCCAAAGAATGTAGGTTTCAGCCTCCCACCGCAACAGACCCCACACTGCAGCAGTAACTGATCATGATACAGAGCCAGTGATTTTTCATCAGCCCGGGGGAGACGCGAACCCGCGGCATCTGAGTGGCATGCCACGACCCTAACCACCATACCAGCGGACCAGCTAACATCATAAAAGGCCTATTTAAATTTAAGCTCCGATCAGCAGACTTGCTCATCGCTTCGAAAAGGCCAGTCAACTACCGGAAACAATTTGTGGATGAAAGGGTGGTCCATTAACCCTACCTGCCTAAATCATTCGTGTCCCTTTTAAACAGATTCTTCAATAGAGACAAGAGCCCCGGGGCTTATTTTCCCGTTGTGAACCCGAATATTATAAATGGTCGGGTTTATAATTATGGAGTTGGTGGAGATTAGAGGACGGTTTCAGTGAGGGCCGAGGAACTAGATTGATTTACAATTAATATTTCGTTGTATGATATGATATATATATGAATATATATATATATATATATATATATATATATATTTACTGACAGACATTAAAGCTTTCCTTGAATAAATATCTCCGCTAGATATCATCCAGTTTTAATGAGCGCCTGTTAGTAACTGTATTAATGAACAGAACAATTGTGTAAGTTATAAAGTTAATATATATATATATATATATATATATATATATATATATATATATATATATATATATATGTATGTATA
>NC_089794.1:20165102-20170102 GCF_040412425.1 Macrobrachium rosenbergii
TATTAAAGGCAATAATTTCCCCGTCTTCCTTATGGTAGGTTGACATCAAAATCTTTAATGGTTCCTCGTCACTAAAAGGAGACTACCAGTCGAATTTTGGGAATGAGGAGATTTTTTTAGAAGTTCTCAAACTGACAAGAAGAAGAAGAAGAAGAAGAAGAAGAAGAAGAAGAAGAAGAAGAAGAAGAAGAAGAAGAAGGTGTATAACGGGGAACGAGGTTCTTAATGCGCCCATGAAAATATATGATGCACTGAAATCACAATCTAGTTAAGTCCGTAACACTTGTTTATCGCCTCATTTAATAAATGTCTTGACCTGCAATGCAAACAAAAGGCTGAAAAGTGGGGTCATAGATCTTGCATCACGACTTTCACGAATGATCTCAAACTTTGCGTGGTTCTAAACAACAGTTAATTTCATGCCGGAGAGAATGCAGGTAATCAGTTATTTTGGAAACACCCCTATTTGACTTTCCTTTCCTTGTTGTGATTATTTATAGAATCACTATTCTCCACTATGTGATGGAAAGGTGAGAAAGTGTAAACGAAAGGGATATTGCCCAAATACGACCTGTGACCAAAAACAATTCATTTAATGGCAGTGACTTGACTATTAACAGAAAGTCAACAGTCACCTCCACCGTGAGTGGTGTTGCTTTTTCAGCCTCAAATAAACTGTTTCCCTGAATTATTCACGGCTACTTATCACCCATCTTCACTGGGACGTTATAATTCACTGATATCATCACAAATGATCTTCAGTAGTGAAGAATTCAAAATAACAGTCGCCCCAGTGCTGAAGAGGACTGGAGAAACCTCTCGAAATACAAGAAATTTAGTTAAAATTCGGTTTCAATTTGTTGGGATATTAAGTCTTCACACCAAGCTGTAAGTTGATACAGCGTATCTCAGTGATATCATTCCTGTTAAAAACGAACTGCTGTTTTAAGATATTTATACTTAAACTGTAATCGTTTGTACTTGGAGGTTTCGGTTAATCTGTGTATGAGGTGGGGCGAAGGGAAAAACACTCGTGATATACGCGATTTGGTTGAACCTCCTGCTTCAGTTTCCTGGTGTTGTACTTCTTTGGTAAACACTGTCATGATTAACAGTCTGCTTCCACGACGCTTTGACAAATATCGTCGATAAACAAGTAAATAATGCTCCCAAGTTTCTCCAGCGCAATCAAGTTTTCTGTGCAGCCGCTACAGCGTATAATCAAGGCCACCGAAAATGGATCTATCTTTCGGTGGTCTCGGTATAACGGTGTATGAGCAGAGGCCCATGAAACTTTAACCACGGCCCTGTGGTGGCCTATCCTATATGGTTGCCAGACGCACGACCATGGTTAACTTTAACCTTAAATAGAATAAAAACTACTGAGGCTAGAGGACTGCAATTTGGTATGTTTGATTATTGGAGGGTGGATGATCAACATACCAACTTGCAGCCACCGAGCCTCAGTAGTTTTTAAGATGAGGGTGGACAGAAAAAGTGGGGACGGACAGACAAAGCCAATTTTCTTTTACAGAAAACTAAAAAAAAATGTGTAAAACAAAGCCGAAGTAAGAATTCTCGAGGCCTGATAGGATCTAGCAAACGAGATTATCAACAAAATGGAGATAATGACTCCTCCATTGGGTACAAAACGCCGCTTCTGCTTCTTATTACTGCCCACCTTCACGAGATAATTGGATTATCCCTTTTCTTAAGGTCAGGTAGGATTACGGGAGCATGGGAAAAAGAGGCTTCGGTAATAACAAGAATAACAATGTTTGGCTCCGAGCAGCACTGGCGCTAGAGCCTGCGTGTTTGCATCTCCGAATTAATTATCGTGACTTTGACATCAGTTACGTCTCTTTCTCTCTCTCTCTCTTTCTCTCCCTCTTTCTCTATCTCTCTTTCTTTCTCTCTCACTCTCTCTTTCTCTCTCTCTCTCTCTCTCTCTCTCTCTCTCTCTGCCTCATTCTCTCTCTCCCTCTTTCTCTCTCTCTCACTCTTTCTCTCCCCCTCTCCCCCCGCTCTCTCTCTCCCCCTTTCTCTCTCTCTCTCCCCTCTTTCTCTCCCTCAATCTCTTTCTCTCCCTCAATCTCTCTCTCTCTCTCTCCCCTTCTCCCTCTTTCACTCTCTCTCTCTCTCCCTCATTCTCTCTCTCTCTTTCTCTCTCTCTCCCTTTCTCTCTCTCTCTCTCCCTCTTTCCCTCCCTCAATCTCTCTCTCTCTCCCCTTCTCCCTCTTTTACTCTCTCTCTCTCTATCTCAATCTCTCTCTCTCTCTCTCTCTCTCTCTCTCTCTCCCTCTCTCTCTCTCCCCTCTTTCTCTCCCTCAATCTCTCTCTCTCTCCCCTCTCCCTCTTTTACTCTCTCTCTCTCTCTCTCTCTCTCTCTCCTCTCTCTCTCTCCCCTCTTTCTCTTCCTCAATCTCGTTCTCTCCCTCAATCTCTCTCTCTCTCTCCCCCCTCTTTCACTCTCTCTCTCTCTCTCTCTCTCTCTCTCTCTCTCTCTCTCTCTCTCTCTCTCTCTCTCTCTCTCTCAAAACAGAAAACAGATAGTGATTGCAAACGACGAGAAATCGGATAAAGCTAAGGTAATATCCGGTGTGCCACAAGGTGCGGTGTTAGCTGCACTGCTCTTTGTGATTATGATTGCAGATATAGACAGTAATGTTAAGGACTCGGTAGTGAAAAGTTTCGCCGATGACACAAGAATAAGTAGAGAAATTACTTGTGATGAAGATAGGAACTCGCTACAAAGAGACCTAAACAAAATATACAAATGGGCAGAGGTAAATAGGATGGTATTTAACTCGGATAAATTTGAATCAATAAACTGTGGTGATAAAGAAGGAATGCTATATGCATATAGAGGACCTAATAACGAGACAATCACAAATAAGGAAGCAGTTAAAGACTTTGGTGCGATGTTGAATAGGAATATGTTATGCAATGATCAAATAGCAATACTATTGGCAAAATGCAAAGCAAAAATGGGTATGTTGTTCCGGCACTTCAAAACAAGAAAAGCCGAACATATGATTATGCTTTATAAAACGTATGTGCGTAGTCTACTTGAATATTGCAATATAATATGGTACAAAGGTCCTTTACAGTTAGAATAGAAGAAGTTAAGGACCTTGACTACTGGGAAAGACTACAATTCTTAAATTTATATAGTCTCGAAAGGAGAAGAGAACGCTATATGATAATAAGGGCATGGAAACAGATAGAAGGAATTATCGAAAACATCATGGAGCTAAAAATATCAGAAAGAGCAAGCAGAGGTAGATTAATAGTGCCCAAAACTATACCAGGAAAACTAAGGAAAGCACACAGGACATTAATCCACCACGCACCCGCATCAATAATGCAGCGTCTATTCAATGCGCTACCAGCTCATCTGAGGAACATATCAGGAGTGGGCGTAGATGTGTTTAAGAATAAGCTCGACAAATATCTAAGATGCATCCCAGACCATCCAAGATTGGAAGTTGCAAAATATACCGGAAGATGCATTAGCAATTCTCTGGTAGACATCAATCAGAGGTGCCTCACACTGAGGGGCCTGGGGCAACCCGAACGAACTGTAAGGTCTGTAAGTTAAGGTCTCTCTCTCTCTCTCTCTCTCTCTCTCTCTCTCTCTCTCTCTCTCTCTCTCTCTCTCTCTCTCTCTCTCTTTTAAAGTTTTATCTCTCTCTGTCTATGTGCTGTTAATCAGCTCTTGGCGAGATTTAATGTTTTACAGTTAAGAGTATATATCTGAAAGTACACGTGGAATTATGAAAACTGACCTGGCATTTAAGATGGAGGGTCATTGTTAATTAACAAATTGAGGGATAACGAGATTGTAGTTATATATATATATATATATATATATATATATATATATATATATATATGTATATATATACATATATATTAACTTTATCACATACACAATTGTTCTGTGCATTAGTAGAATTACTAACAGGTCCTGTTAGTAATATATATATATATATATATATATATATATATATATATATATATATATATGTATGTATATATATATATATATATATATATATATATATATATATATATATATATATATATATATATATATATATATATATGGAAATGAACATACGGGAACGTATTTCACACACACTCATAAAAACACACACACACACACACACTCTCTCTCTCTCTCTCTCTGGTGGACTAAATACATACGTACTGTACGTACAGAAACATTTACTCAGTAGATGAGAACCTAACTAAAAGGTGACATTTAAACAAACAGAAGATGAATATTAGAACAAAGAGAAAATAAACTGAAAAATCATGGGATAAAAAAAAAGAATGACGATTACGAAAGAGGATGTGGGAGTTGCTGCTCTTTCGGAGAAAAAAAAAAAAATCTGATGATGTTTGATTTAGACGTCGATGCAGAGCGTAATAAGAGATGTGTGTGGGAATTCGCTTTCAGTTAAATGGTCAAACAAGACTGAATCAACGAGAAGAAATGTAGTTAAATGGTGGTACTCGTGCAGTTTAAAGATCAATCGCACTCATGATGATGTAAAGAGCATAACTGCTTGTTACAAACGAAAAGCAGACTTGAATGGTACGAGAATTAGCCGGACAGAATCTAGTTCAGTACTTGAGTCGTTTTGACTGTTGAGGTCAACATGTTTTCGTCGATTAAGTAACATACGAAAATAGCCGTAAAAAAGGCAGTTACTTGCCTCAGTCATATTTCATGGGGCTTACAGCGTTGCTATCATTAGAATCTTGATTGTTCCTGCAGGTTACATTGCATTAGAGAGCCTTTCATGGAGAATATTTAACTCGAATTCTAGCTCACAATTTTTTTTTTACACGGAGGGGCTGAGAATATACCATCTATAATTTAACAGATCAGGCTCCCCCCAGGGGACCCCAGGACGCCCAGGCTTTCCCCCTCCCCAACCATAACTACCACCCCACTCCACCATTTAAAAAACTGCTGTTGGTAAGGTATA
>NC_089794.1:20177602-20182602 GCF_040412425.1 Macrobrachium rosenbergii
AATATACCTATTGGAGGAAGCCTATTTCCTTGATAAACCTAAATGCATCACTCGATCTATACACTACGTCTATTTCAAAATCTCTGGAAAGATGATAACTACCCTGGTCGTCTGGGCACTCTAAGAAGACATGTGCTTTCTAGTCCCCATAAGTAGGCCACTCGACCAGTAAGGACTGGACTGTCTAAGGCACCAAACAGCCATAAAAAAAACATGAAAAGCACGTAGGTTAAATGTCAGTGGCTAATTCTCACACGCCAGGGAGCAGTCTCCTACCAGACGCTCCCAAGAGATTTTCCAAACTCCTTTATGTCCTCACTTGTGCTCAAGACTGATTGATTGATTTATGGTTACTAAAACTGGCGTCACAACATCTAGGGGTTAATGCTCAGGAGGCAATCCTTAAATGGAAGGCAATCCTATTCAGCATATGTTGTCATGTTCTTTGCCAAACGGTTTGACCTTTCGTATCGAGCAAAAATACGCCTCTCCCTACATCAGAGGTTCAACAAAAAAATATTAATTCCAGAATTTCTATTGCCAATGGATTCTCGGTAATAAATTCCCCAGTGACTCGAAGGTATAGTTCGACGTGGGAGTGGAATAGAACAGAATTGAAATGAAATAGAATGATTTATTAACAAGTTATGGTTTAGAGGAAATGGAGCAGAATAATTCTGTATGGTTTAGATGAGAAAATAGAATGATAACGGAATTGACTTTAGTGACCAGGTGTGGTTTCCCTGGAAGCAGAATAGAACAGGATAACAAATTATAGTCTAAGCCAAAATAGATAAAAGGCAGAGTAACCAGGTAAGGTTTAAAATCAATACCAATAAAATAGAACAGAATAAATAAGAATACATTTAGTGAGAAAAGAAGGAAATGGATTAGAATACAGTAAGATAGAATGAACCAGATCAATTCAAGTAATTAAGGAATAATATAATATAAAATAGAACAGATGATATGAATTTAGATTGAGTGAGAATAGAATAAAGAAAATACAGTTGAACAGACTAACTGGGTCTGGTTCCAATCGGAATAGAATAGAATAGATACCCTGCAATAGAAGAGAATAGACAATTTGTTATTGTTCACGTGGAAACAAGTAAATAAGTGAAAATAAAATATTTGTTCATTATACAAATTTCAGTTGAACAGAGGGAAACAACTATTAATAGTCATGAATAGATGACCATGAAACAAGTGACAATGGAATAGAATAGAACAGAATAGAATAAATGACCATGAAAGAAGTGAAGATGGAGCAGAATAGAATACTACAAAAAGAACTGTTGCACAGAGGAGAACAGGTTAACAGAACAAGCGACGTGAGAGTAGAATAGAATAGAGTAGACCAGAGTAGAATAATGGATCAAGGGACAGGGAAATAGAATAGAACAGAACAGAATAGAATAACTGATCAAATGACATCAGAATAGAACAGAATAGAAGAACTGATCAAGTGACATGAGAATAGAATAGAACGGAACAGAATAGAATAGAATAACAGATCAAATGACATCAGAATAGAACAGAATAGAAGAACTGATCAAATGACATGAGAATAGAATAGAACGGAACAGAATAGAATAGAATAACAGATCAAATGACATCAGAATAGAACAGAATAGAAGAACTGATCAAGTGACATGAGAATAGAATAGAGCGGAACAGAATAGAAAAACCTGGTCAAGTGAGAATAGAATAGAATAGAATGGGACAGAATAGAACAGAAGAGAAAAACTGATCAAGCGACATGAGAATAGAACAGAATAGAAGAGGGTAGAATAACAGGATAACTGATCAACCGACATAGAATAGAACAGAATAGAACGGAATAGAACAGAATAGAAGAACTGATCAACTGAAAATGGAAAGGAACAGAACAGAACAGAATGGAATAACTGATCGAATGAGAACAAAACAGAACAGAATAGAATGGAATAGAAAAAGAACAGTATAGAATAACTGATCAAGCGAAATGAAAATAGAATAAAACTGAATAGAAAAGAATAGAATGACAGATCAATCGACATGAGAATGGAACAGAACAGAACAGAAGAGAAAACTGATCGATCGACGCGAGAACAGAAGAGAACAGAACAGAATAGAACAACTGATCAATCGACACGATGCTAGAATAGAATAGAATAGAACAATTGATCAATAGAATAGAACAATAGAATAGAATAGAACAACGGATCAATCGAAAGGAGACTAGAATAGAATAGAATAGAACAGAATAGAACAACTGATCAATAGAATAGAATAGAATAGAACAGAATAGAACAACTGATCAATAGAATAGAATAGAATAGAATAGAATAGAACAGTTGATCAATAGAATAGAACAATAGAATAAAATAGAACAACGGATCAATCGAAAGGAGACTAGAATAGAATAGAATAGAACAGAATAGAACAACTGATCAATAGAATAGAATAGAATAGAACAGAATAGAACAACTGATCAATAGAATAGAATAGAATAGAACAGTTGATCAATAGAATAGAACAATAGAATAAAATAGAACAACGGATCAATCGAAAGGAGACTAGAATAGAATAGAATAGAACAGAATAGAACAACTGATCAATAGAATAGAATAGAATAGAACAGAATAGAACAACTGATCAATAGAATAGAATAGAATAGAACAGAATAGAACAACTGATCAATAGAATAGAATAGAATAGAACAGAACAGAACAGCTGATCAATAGAGCAAAATAGAACAGAATAGAACAACTGATCGACAGAACAGAATAGAATAGAACAGAATAGAACAACTGATCGACAGAACAGAATAGAATAGAACAGAATAGAACAACTGATCAACAGAATAGAACAGAACAGAACAACCGATCAACAGAATAGAATAGAAGAGAACAGAACAGAGTAGGACAGAATAGAACAGAACGTTAACTCACGGGTCAGAGGGTCTCCCTGGGGTCGCACCGGACAAACAACACACGGGGGTTGGGGGCGGGCCGGCGGGGGGGGGGGGGCACTCTAATGTTTTTCTGTCAGGCGTTCTCAAAAGCGGCTGTCACACGGCGTGAGTCTGTTGCGTGGGCGTTCGTGACTTTTCATCTTCCGAGCGCCGTTGTTGATTTAGCGTTTCGCTATTGTTCGCCGGGACTGCAACAATAACCGTTTGGATGGGTTCACAGCATGTTTCGGTGGGCAAATGTTAAAGATGGACACACACAAACACACACACATACACACACACACACACACACACACACACACGCAAACACACACAAACACACGGCTTGAGAGCCCAAGTTTACATTGATCTGGCGGTCAGTAAATACAGGGAATATTCGCCGTGTGTTCAGTAAATACAGAGAATATTCGTCTCATGTTTGGTAAATACAGAGAATATTCGTCGCATGTTTGGTAAATACAGAGAATATTCGTCGCATGTTTGGTAAATACAGAAAATATTCGTCGCATGTTTGGTAAATACAGAGAATATTCGTCGCGCAGTCGGTAAATACAGGGAATATTCTTCATGTGTTTAGTAAACACTTGGAATATTCGTCACGTGTTTGGTAAATACAGGGGATATTCGCCGCGTGTTTAGTAAACACAGGGAATATTCGTCACGTGTTTAGTAAACACTTGGAATAGTCATCGCGTGTTTGGTAAATACAGGGAATATTCGCCGCACGTTTGGTAAATACAAAGAATATTCGTCACGTGTTTGGTAAATACAGAGAATATTCGTAACGGTTTTAGTAAATACAGGGAATATTCGCCGCGTGTTTAGTAAATACAAAGAATATTCGCCGTGCTGTCAGTAAATACAGGGAATATTCGTCACATGTTTAGTAAATACAGGGAATAGTCGTCGCGTGTTTGGTAAATACAGGAAATATTCGCCGCGTGTTTAGTGAATACTTGGAATAGTCATCGCGTGTTTGGTAAATACAGAAACATCCGTCGCGTGTTTAGTAAACACTTGGAATATTCGTCTCGTGTTTAGTAAATACAGAGAATATTCGCCGCGTGTTTAGTAAACACTTGGGATATTTATCATGTGTTTAGTAAACACTTCGAATATTTATCATGCGTTTGGTGAATTTTCCAAGTGCCTCATAAACACGTAATAAATATTCAATATTTATTACGTGTTTAGCAAATATATTCATCACGTGTTTAGCAAACACCTGGAATGATCATCACGTGTTTAGTAAACACCTGGAATATTCATCACGTGTTCAGTAAACACTTGGAATATTCATCACGTGTTTAGCAAACAACTGGAATATTCATCACGTGTTTAGCAGACACCTGGAATATTCATCACGTCTTTAGTAAACATTTGGAATGTTTATCACATGTTTAGTAAACGGAATGGCATTACTCACATGTTTAACGTAAAAGCAAAACTTCGTTAATCTTACATTTACTAAACAAATGATCATTACGTACTTATAGTATAATAATTTATGTATTTGATTAGTAAACAACAATTACATAAATCCATAAATCACACATTAAAGATAAATCAGTCATGCGTTTGGCTAAAGAATGAAATTAACCTTACTTTAACCAAGCAAATAATTACATCAGTTACTCGAAAAAATTAAGATAATTACGCACCAGACTCTAAAAATACAGTGAATTACACGTCCATTAAATGAACAAAATCACAGTAATTACCAGCACGAATTAAATCAATTGCATGCTTAGTGAAATACAATATATAATCACGCTTTTAGTGGCCTAAGAATTATTGGTTTTCTGTAAAAGAAAACTGTTGGGATGGCTTTGTCTGTCAGTCCACACATTTTTTGTCTTCATTTTTTTCAGCACTTTTTCTGTCCGCACTTTTTTTGTCTGCTCCTTTTTGTCCGCACTTTTTTCTGTCCGCACATTTTTCTGTCGGCACTTTTTTTGTCTGCACTTTTTCTGTCTGCACTTTTTTGTCTGCACTTTTTTCTGTCTGCACTTTTGCTGTCTGGACTTTTTCTGTACGCACT
>NC_089794.1:20190102-20197602 GCF_040412425.1 Macrobrachium rosenbergii
GTGTAACAGGAGGAAAACCTTGCTGTTGCACCATGAAACAATTGTTAGAGAGGGTGGGAAGTCAGATGGAAGAAAGAATATGAACGGAGGTACAGCAAAAGGAATGAAAGAAGTTGCAGCTAAGGGCCGAAGAGATGCCGCAAAGACCCTCAAGTAATGCCTACAGTGTACCATGTGATGTACACTGACGGCACTACCTCCTACGGGGAGGATTAGATAAGGAGTATATGAAAGAAAGTGCACAATTCCAGGATGGGGTTATGGAGTCAGCAGGAGGCTCTTATGGGTTTTTCGTGAAAAACAACCTGTGTAATAAAAATCCACGATTATATAGTAAATATACTACTATGTAAAATTTGTAAAATAAACCAAAGATGGGAATAAAACCAGTCAATGGAGAGTTTATGAAATGAGAAGGTTAGTGAATGAAAAAAGGAATTTATTTGAGGTGCAGTAAAACAAAAAGGACGACAGTGTTCATGAGTACAGGAAGACAGACTTTCTCACACCGTTGGACTGTGGAACAGCCTCCCTGAGTGTTTATGAAATGAGAACGTTAGTGAATGAAAAAGGAGTTTATCTGAGGTGCAGTAAGACAAAAGGGACGACGGTGTTCATGAGTACAGGAAGGCAGACTTTCTCACACCGTTGCACTGTGGAACAGTCTCCCTGAGGATGTCTCGCAATTGGAACAACAAAAATTCAAGGGAAGGTACAATGCATTACTTCCCTAATTTTATTTTCCATGCATTTTAGTACATTTTCATGTATCTATTATTTCATTAACTGATTTATTTTTCTTTTTTAATGACTGGGATCTCTTCTTTCTGTATTTCCCTTTACTTCCTCTTACTTCTTCCTAATGAACACCTTAACATTCTTTGGAAGCTTAAATTTCAAGTCAGTGGCCCCTTTGGTGGGACTGTTCCACATGAATAGGGTTCAACCTCTGAATAATAATAATAATAATAATAATAATAATAATAATAATAATAATAATAATAATAATAATAATAATAATAATAATGGGCGCTGCAGAAAGGACAGCAGGCAGAATTTGTTTTACAAGGGCGGAAAAATACAGAGAGAAAGGTCAATGAGCAAATGGGTCGCAGGATTAAAGATACGAGTGGAGGAACGCCGTCAGAATCAATACAGTCCTGGCTCGATGGAGTGAGTACTTTGAGGAACTGTTGAATGTGGAAGATAAAACAGAGGCGGAGCAGAAGGACACAAGAGTGTAGGGGCCTATTTTAAGGCTGGGAATTTGTGGCATTTATGGTACAAAATGTGAAACTGTCAGAGATGTGAAGATACACAGAGGCGGTGAAAGTGGAAGTGCTTCGAGATGGTTCGATCATGTGGAAAGAATTTAGGATGATTGGTTATTTTAAATTTTGGCGTGCTGGGAGGAATAAGTAGAGAGAGAGAGAGAGAGAGAGAGAGAGAGAGAGAGAGAGAGGAATTATAGATGGAGTGACATGAACATTGATAAAGGAGGAGCCTTCATCGGGAGATTGAAGACAGAGGTGAATGATGCATTTTTCACTGAGGTAAGGTGTGCTACTGGTGAGCTCTGCCTGTTGGTATAGGAAGCTGCGAGTTCTATGGAAATTTTCTAATTAATTCTGGTTTGTGTTGAAACGTTAGTGACGGTGACTTAATACAGTCAGCCATCAAAAGTGGATGAAGTAACTCATCCATATTCTAATCCTAAAGGATGTGGGTTCAAACCCTAAGCAGAGAAGGTGCAATAACGGATGTCATTATTTTCCAGTCTGTGAATTCGATCTTAATGGGATATTAGTGGCTCGATATATATATATATATATATATATATATATATATATATATATATATATTTATATATATATATTATATATTATACATGTATATATATATACAGGTATATATATAATATATATATATATATATATATATATATATATATATATATATATATATATATATATATATATATATATATATATATATATATTTATACATACATATATATATATTTATACATCGAAATTAACACCGACATATTGCATCTCCCTATGCACGACACCAGCAACATATCAGTACTTTATAAATCTCCTCTTAACGTTCATCTTTAAGTCATGAAAACCTATCAAGTAGCTTCAACAACAACAATTCGGAACCGCGTTGGTGGTGGAGGAGGGCGACATCTTCCCCCAACAATCCTCCAACAAATCTCCAACAATCCAAGTGACTCGTACCAGCATCAGCTATCAAAGGGAAATGCAGAAGAGGGGGGAGGAGGAGGAGGAGGAGGAAGAGCCCCGCCCACTCGTGATGACGTCACTGATGACATCATCATCATAGCCTCCCCCCTCCCCCCCTCGCGTGGGAAGGCACAGCCTCACTTGATGACGTCACCAGTGCATCTTCATTCGCAGGGTCACAAAAAAAGAAGTATATGTTTAATAACTACGAGTTACTGGATATTTTTGTGACGAATTTCGCGGAAATTTGCGAAAACACAGTTGCTGCTTCCCTTGTTTTAAGCTGAATGGATTTGTTTGCCGTTTTGCGTGTGGGGGGGGGGCGCAATTTTATGACGGGGGCTGAATCTAGTCTGCTTTATGTATCTATCTATCTGTTTATCTACCTATCTATCTTTCTATCTACATGTATATATTTATGTATATTTGTACATATATATATGAATATATATATATATATATATATATATATATATATATATATATATATTTATATATTGTATATATATATGTATGTATGTATGTATGTATGTATGTATGTATATGTGTATATATATATACGTATATATATAACTACATATATGTATATATACACATATATATAGTACACACATATGTATATATACATACATATATATACATAAATAAATACATACATATAATTATTATAAACAGAGAAGAAAGAGAGAGAGAGAGAGAGAGAGAGAGAGAGAGAGAGAGAGAGAGAGAGAGAGAGAGAGAGAGAACTATCACCAACACTGACAAACACTTGAAATCGCAAAGCAAAATCACAGACTTCATAAATAGAGAAAAATGATTTATTGTGCACGAACAAATTGTTCCTCATGAAATACTCAGCCTTTAGACTATAAAAAAAGCACACATAATAAAAAAAATTAATAAATAAGATGTGCAAAAATAAACATATTTTACAAGTTACAGGGTTCATTGCCACTGATATCCATGAATTTTTAAACAAGGTTTTCAAAGGAAATAATTAACATTTTTGAGTCATCATGAGCCCAGAGAAATTAACAGAGTCAGTTAATCATTTTATAATTAGCCTACTTTAGTAGTCCATTAATCTAACCAAAAAATGGTTGTTAGAAATTAGTAAAAATGTCATTTAATTTTCAGAGACAAATTTGTTGATTAGACTTTTTTTTATACACGTTGCTTAATTTTTATTAGAAAATTTCGATCAGATTTAATTCATTCCATTAAGATTTCTTTATTGAATTAAAAAAAATAGATTTTGTTAGTTAAATTTAATGTGCTCTATAAAAACATTTATGGAATTTTAATGAGCTCTACAAAGATACTTACCTCATGGAAACATGTACGGTATCATTATTTGCAATTTAAGACAGATGCTTCTCTTCTCTCTCTCTCTCTCTCTCTCTCTCTCTCTCTCTCTCTCTCTCTCTCAGACATTTCACCTCCTGTCACAATCAAGGAATATTAATCAAAATAAAATATACCAGTAATTGAAAATAAAATCTATCCAAGATTCCAAGCAAAACCTACAAGAAGTAATAAAATGACTATCAAAGATTGAGACTGAATGCTGTCGGAGATTTATGATAGATATGAGGTTGTTATATATAGCACATCTATAAAAGAAAACTGTCCTAAATAAAAAAGAAACTGTCACGGATTTACAGAAAAGGAGGGGAAGAATAAAATCGTTTTTCCCTTTCCAATATTGATAATTTTCATTTACTTATATGAGCAAGAACTTTAAACCATAACAGAATTGTGTTGAAGTCTGTAATGCATTTTCTTAAAATGCCTTATAATTTATCGTTGAAATCTAAAATAATCTTTTAAGTATATGATAGTTTTGCCATTTGAATCTGTGATGGTTTTTCCTCTTTAAATCTCTGATAAAACCATCTCATAATGCATCATATAAATTTCTTAAAACCAGTATAGATTTTTTTTATGCAATTGATAGATATTTTGAATAAGAACGGAAGAAAAGGTGAGATGTAACTGAAAGTTATCTCAAGGAAAAAAAGATAAAAAAAGACTTTCTCTAGGTGGTCTAGTCCAGTGGGGAGAATGGAAGTGACAGGCTGGTGAAAAGCACGTATGTCTCCAGAGTTGTATGTGGAAGGAGAGGGAGATCGAGAGAGCAGACGGGAGTGAGAGAGGCGATGGAAGGGTGGGGCCTTATTTGGGTAAGGAGCTTGGAAGCTCATTCAGGCCCGAGGTGAGAGGTGCAGTGTGTTTGTATGCTAATGAACTTGACATGCCATGAGCACAGTGCAACAGCAAAATCAGCAGAGCTGTCGTGAAAGCGAAGGAAGTCTAGAGCGAGAGAAAATGCGAGATTTGTCGCGTGATAGAAATTGATGGACTGGAATTTTGATGATTAGTTTTTTTTTTTAATGCTACCGTGAGTTTTGAGTGAACTGGCTATTATTATTATTATTATTATTATTATTATTATTATTATTATTATTATTATTATTATTATTATTATTATTATTATTACGAAGGTTAAGCTTCTACAGAAAGAGACTGGAGTTTACAAAAAAATTTGTAAGGGTCTGTTCTGATTTTTAGTGATACATTTGCAATATTTTGCACTTCAAGAGCCTTTAGAATAATAATAATAATAATAATAATAATAATAATAATAATAATAATAATAATAATAATAATAATAATAAAGGTATTTACAATAACTTCAGCAAAAAAATTAAGTAAACAGAAAGTAATGTATCTCTTTAAGAGTCTTCAAAATAATAATAATAATAATAATAATAATAATAATAATAATAACAATAATAATAATAATAATAATAAAAATAATAAAAATAATAAAAATAATAATAATAATAATAATAATAATAATAATAATAATAATAATAATAAAAAGGTATTTGCAATACTTTCAACAAAAGAGTAAAAAAGAAAATAATGGATCTCTTTAAGAGTCTTCAAAATAATAATAATAATAATAATAATAATAATAATAATAATAATAATAATAATAATAATAATAATAATAAAGGTATTTGCAATACTTTCAACAAAAGAGTAAAAAAAAGAAAATAATGGATCTCTTTAAGAGTCTTCAAAATAATAATAATAATAATAATAATAATAATAATAATAATAATAATAATAATAATAATAATAATAATAATAAAGGTATCTGCAATACTTTCAACAAAAGAGTAAAAAAAAGAAAATAATGGATCTCTTTAAGAGTCTTCAAAATAATAATAAAATAATAATAATAATAATAATAATAATAATAATAATAATAATAATAATAATAATAATAATAATAATAATACTAAAACCATGAAAGGTAATTCTTATTCCACCAGCAAAGAATAAAAAAGAAAAGAGACAAAATGGCCTAAAAGTTCCTCTCTGTGGAACTGAGTACCAGTATTTAACAAGCAGTCCAATCCATCTCTTTGTCTGCAAAGGATAAATACTTTATCTCAGATCAATAGTTGATCACCTACGTAAGTAAGACGCTTGATCTTTTACCCCTTCGCTTTCTTCTCTTTTTATTTTCTTTTCATTTTCTTTTTTTTTTTAATCCGCTCAGTAATTCCCGAAGGTGTCCCGGGTAAAGTGTGAATTTTGAAATATGAATGAAGAAAGCGTCTTTACTTCAGGTAGCGTTCGTGTTGGGCAGCTTGGTGGGATGCATTATTTAAGAGGAGACGAAGGTGGGAGATGTATGTTTGTATATATGTATATGTGTATGTATATACTGTATATATTTCGTATACGTACATATATGAATATATATAAATACACACACATGTATATATGTATATATATATATTTGATACATATATATATATATATATATATATATATGATACATACATAAATATATATGTATATATATATGTAAGTGTATACACACATATGTGTATATATACAAACAGACAGATAGATAGATAGACATACATACATATATACTGTACATAAAAGACGCTTCATTGCTGATCACAGGCCGATCTCGAAAAATAAAAAAAGACAAATACTCTCACCCATGTTTTCGCAAACATGTCACCGGATTCATTAATCACACACTGCGAATCGAGCACATCATGGGCGTGGCTTCCCACGCAGAGAGGATGCTAAAGTGACGTCATCGCTGATGTCACCGAGTGGGGGGCGGGGCTACAATTATTCCTCCTACAGATTCGTGTAAGTTATTGGAGGAAATCTTCTAATATGTGTTATGTAGAAGAACCCCAGGGGGTTTGACGCGTGATGATTAATAATTTATTGTAGATGACGTCAATTATTCTGTAGATAATTGGAGTCTTGCTGTGAAATGGGCGTTATCACTTTTTTAATCACAGAACGGCAGACGACCTGTCTGCTATAAAAGGAACCTGGAAATTATGAATGAATAACTTTGTACTCCAGAGATCTCAAATGCGTATTAAATTTTTAACATGTTTAGGAAAAATACTTAAGTTTACAAATAAATACAAGAATAAACAAACATACTTTTTTGTAGCTGAAGCAGATTTAGCAGAAAAAATAAAAACAGGTGTCATTGACTACTGCGTTTTCCATTAAAGCTACTCTCAACAGGACAGGTAACCTAATGGATTCTTCTACCCCATGCCCCTAGGAAACAGGGCAACGGAGGTTGATTGGCCTCGAAGACGATTCAGGAAACGATTGTCCTGTCTGCTGAAGGAA
The DNA here is from genome assembly GCF_040412425.1 of Macrobrachium rosenbergii. Classification (NCBI taxonomy): domain Eukaryota; kingdom Metazoa; phylum Arthropoda; class Malacostraca; order Decapoda; family Palaemonidae; genus Macrobrachium; species Macrobrachium rosenbergii. The sequence continues at coordinate 20,197,047 of NC_089794.1, forward strand.
GAACGATCATCAGCATCGGGAAAACCGAGAAATGTAGAGAGTTCCAGAACTCGGAATTAAAGGATAAAGAGAGGTCACTGCACTGGTCAATTCTGAGAGCCTTGCCAGAATAGTGCTTATAGAGAGAGAGAGAGAGAGAGAGAGAGAGAGAGAGAGAGAGAGAGAGAGAGAGAGAGTCACTTTATAACAGAGAAAAAGGATCGAGAAATAGTTATATATAGATATATATGCATACATATATTTATACATATATATTATGTATTTATGTATACATATTTATATATATATATATATATATATATATATATTTATATATATATATATATATATATATATGTATATATATGCATATATATATAATATATATTTATAATATATATATATATATATATATATATATATATATATATATATATATATATATATATATATATATATATATATATATATATATATATATATATATATATATATATATATATATATATATATATATATATATATATATATATATGTATATATACATATATATATATATATATATATATATATATAT
>NC_089794.1:20202602-20212602 GCF_040412425.1 Macrobrachium rosenbergii
TCTGACTATCCTCGTGAGACTGAACAATAATAATTATAATAATCATAATAATTATGGGACCTTCTAGGGTCGTTCCAAGACCTACGCAGACTCAGGAACCTGGTCGTTAGTCGACTATGCGATTCGACACCAGGGTAGTGAAAGAAGTAGGGTTAGTAATCTCAAGCAGGTTGCTATTTTTTGGAGTCACCCCTCTCGGGGGTCTCGTAGGGTAGGGCAGTGCCGTCAGTGCGCCTCACGTGGTGCACTGTAGGTATTGCTAAAGGGTGTTTGCAGCGTCCCTCCGGCCGCTAGCTGCACCTAATTTTTAGCCTTTTACTTTACCTCCGTTACGGTTCCTTCCTTCGATCAGGCTGTTCAACCTCTCTAACGGCTAACTTCAGTGCAACTGTGAGATTTTCTCCTAGTTCTACCTTTCCTTTTTCTTCTGGGTCTCTTTATTTTGCTGTCTAACCACTCCAACTCCCTTTTTTCACTGTCTTGCTAAGCGGTGATTGGTGGAAAGTCACCCAGTAAATCAAAACCCTTTCTGGTATTAGAAGACTTAACTGTAATAATAATAATAATAATAATAATAATAATAATAATAATAATAATAATAATAATAATAATAATAATAATAATAATAATAATAATAAATTTCGTAAATCAAAGCTCTTTTTGATATTAGAAGGCGTAAATGAAAAGATAATAATAATAATAATAATAATAATAATAATAATAATAATAATAATAATAATAATAATAATAATAATAATAATAATAATAATAGTGGCATGAGTCTTGAAATGGCGAAACAACCCGCAGTTACGTATATATGTATAAGTATATGAATATCTTTAAAAATATTTACTTATACATAATTGTGGATTTGTGTCTCCCATAATAATAATAATAATAATAATAATAATAATAATAATAATAATAATAATAATAATAATAATAATAATTGAACGTAATAGACCCTCTTTCAAGCAAGTTTATGATACGGTTGGAAACGCTGGAATTCCGCTGCGCCCTTAGAACAACGACGAAGATTCCACGCGAGAATACGCCAAATTCTGATTTCCAGAAACTCTACGGCGATCAAACGCCACTTTTAACTTCCATTTCTTGTATGCAATAAAATTAGTATTTCAAGAAACCAATTTCTTATCCAAACTATAAGTATCGACCAGTTATAAGCAAATATCAGGCCTGACGAGAAGAAAATTATAAGAAGATTTGAGAAGACCATAGATAAAATCAATTCCACTGACGCTGCCATTCTCTTAAACAAAATAATAATAATAATAATAATAATAATAATAATAATAATAATAAAAAAACAACCTTAAGATATGCTAACACGCAACCTGAGGCATCTAAATGCAAGGTGGCTACGCCCCCCTTTCTCTCCCGGGAAAGCCCCGAATATTCAGGGCGGCGCGATCCTTTGATGCGAATGGGCGCTTACTTATAATGCTCTCGGCCCAAGTTGCGGTCAAAAATAGACACGCCGTTCTCCTCAGAACACTTCCTTGTTTCGTTGGGTTTAGGGGAGGGGGGAGGGGGAGGGCCGAATTGCTCCCCGAGGGGCCAATCTTTCCTCCGTGATCATAATTTATGTAATTCGCCACCGCCGAGGGGAAGGCAGAAGTTTTCCGTTTTAATTATGGTTTGTTTAGCGGGGGGATTCTCTGTGTTGGGTTCTTTGTATGCAAAAGCACGGACACATAGATATGCAGACACACAGACAGACACACCACACACACACACACACACACACACACACACACATATATATATATATATATATATATATATATATATATATATATATATATATATGTAAAACTTTGGAAATATTTACGGTTCTCCCATTTCCAAACTCTTTGAGAGGCGACATAGCGTTCCTGAGGAATTCGACCCCACTCTTTAAAGCTTTACAAAGCCATGAGGAGTCGGGAAAACAAACAAGAAGGGAGAGAGATCCAAAGCCCTGCAACAGGGGGGAACGACCATGCACAGAACTGTGGGATTCTAAGGGGATTATTGATTTCCTAAAAAGTTACAAATAAGAAGATTTGACCTCTTTACTATCCCCCAACACTAACCATTCCATTCCAGTCATCACTCCCTACAAAGGTGTTGAACAATCATCGAGAAAACTCACCCTTGTCTCAGACCAGCTTTGACATCAAACCAGTCACTCACCCGTCTACTTATTCTCAATCTTTCCCTATCAGTCTCCCACCATCCGTCTTACTTTCTCGACCAAAATCCTAATATACACTTTCTATGGAATATCAAGTAATGTTTTCCAAATGTAATTATTACCGGCACCTCTATTATAATTACTTATTTACCACGGAACAGTTAATCTTCTCACCCGCTCTTTCGGAATCTTTGCCTTACCCAGATATACCTTACAAACCTAAGTCAGCCAGTCAATCATTACATCAGTACCAAACCTCAACATATCACATGTAACGCCATCAACTCTTTGAGTCTCCATTCTTCAACTTCCTATTGGTCCTTCTTACGGCCTCAACACTCAGTTCCTGAAGCATTTTGAACCTTGTCCTAACCCTCTTCAATAATAATAATAATAATAATAATAATAATAATAATAATAATAATAATAATAATAATAATAATGTGTAAAATTCTCAATGTCGAGAACAGGAGTAATTTTGTATAAGGTCCACAATAATGTATTAATGGTAGAGTGTGAGATTTTATAAAAGTATTTAAATAAATTCTCACATTCTACCATTAATATATTGTTGTGGACCTTATACAAAAAAATAATACTAATAAAAATATTATTATTATTATTATTATTATTATTATTATTATTATTATTATTATTATTATTATTAGTAGTAGTAGTAGTAGTAGTAGTAGTAGTAGTAGTAGTAGTAGTAGTATCATAGTTCCTGAATGAATCTTATCAAATAACTAGTTTTTAAAATTAAAATTTAAAAGAATTTGTGTCTTGGTATACATTTTTTTCAGTATTTAATTCGCAATACAAATACAAGTCAGTTATCATCTCCATACTTATTATTCGTTAATGCCCTCTTAGCATATTTTGCCTGTTGTTTGCCCTTCATCGTGCTGAGTATATTCCCCGTACTCCTGCCGGATGTATATTTGATGTCTACTGGTCCTATCTCTCTCATTCCTTACTGTAATTTCCACAAATTTCCCAATCTTACTGTGTATATTTCTGTCTTTAAATTAGTGCTTCAGTTTCATCCAGTTCTATCCTAACAATGGTGTGTATATTTAACAAATTCTCTTTGGCTCTCTTCTCGTATATTTCTAGAACACCTGTCTCCATATGATTGTGTATATTTATATACATTGTCTCTCTTCTTCCCCTTGTGTATATATTTTGTACAAATCTCATCGTGTAGGCTTTGTGTATATATTCAGATTATGTCGTATATTCATGCATATTTCTTTCTGATTTCTGAGAATATTTTGTGCACACCATTACATTTACTGCCGAGTGTATTTGTGCATTATTTTCCCTTTTATATTATTTTCAATATACCGTGTACCATTCCCTCTAATCACTATGTATATTTATCACTCTTATCACTTTGTATATTCACGAATCATTCTGAACTTCAGTCGTTGTGTATATTTATGTATATCAAGGCAAATTCATCTCTCCTCATCACGACGCTTTGTATATTTGTTTTTGCATATTTCCTGTGTCTTATCTTCTGTCCATCACTGAATATTCTCTTTCCAGTCTGCTACGCCATCATGCTGTTAAGGCAAGTGAGAAAGGAAACGAAGAATTGGATTAAGACTCTTCGCTATCATAACTAGGCGTCTCCTTTCCATTAGCCGGCCGATTTTTCGCGAAATTATACGTCAAAAATGCCGGATTTCTGAAATGCGGATTTATTAAATTTGGAGTTTCTGTAAGGGGGGATTTATTCAAGAGATGATTTTTGATAGCTTGGATTTCTAAATGATAGGGATTCCGGAATGGGGATTTATAAGATTAGGATTTTGGGAAAGAGGATTTATGAAACTGAGGTTTTTGGAATGGGGATTTGTGAAATTAGGATTTTTGGAATGGGAATCTATGAAACTGGGGTTCTGGAATGGGGATTTATGAAATTAGGATTCTGGAATGGCGATTTATAAAATTTAGATTCTGGAATGAGGATTTATGAAATTAAGATTTTTGGAACGGGAATTCATGAAATTAGGATTTCTGGAATGGGGATTTATGGAAAGGGGCCTTAAAAAGTTGTGGATTTCATGGTGAGGATTTCCATATGTATGAATGTATGTACGTATGCGTATAATAAACCCAATATATATACATATGTAATCTATATATAATATATATATATATATATATATATATATATATATATATATATATATATATATATATATATATATATATATATATATATATATATATATAATATAATATAAAACGATACATACCCACACTGCTCCACCCACGCTCAGGAACCAAACCAAGGTATATAAGATAAGCGTGCTGCCCATCCCCAGCAAAAAACACACAGACAGGCAGTCAGTCAGTCACCCACCCACTTACTCACCCCAACGCATTCATAGTGATTCATTCACTCATCTCATTCTCTGATGACTTTGTCTTCCAGCCTGTTTTATCATTCATTGGTTGAGGCGGCGCCTGATACCTTAAGCCCTGTCGGATATGCAAGCGTTATTTTTCGGGGAAGGGGCTTTGTGTGCATGGGCTGATTTGCAGACGCCTCTTCAGACAGAGAGAGAGAGAGAGAGAGAGAGAGAGAGAGAGAGAGAGAGAGAGAGAGAGAGAGAGATGATTTCCATAGGGAAAATCAGGGATACAGCAACATTTTGTTATATAATAAGGGACAGTTGATATTGTCTTTGAAAGAGAGCAGAGTTCATAGAGAGAGAGAGAGAGAGAGAGAGAGAGAGAGAGAGAGAGAGAGAGAGAGAGAGAGAGAGGGTGGGGGTGGGGAGCTGATTTTCATTTGAAAAACCAGGAATACAGCAACATTTTTATGTAATTAGGGACATGTGATAGTGTTTTAGAAAGAGGGCAGATTTCCTAGAGAGAGAGAGAGAGAGAGAGAGAGAGAGAGAGAGAGAGATAACAGGAGGGAAGCCTGCCTAAGGCGGAGGGAGTGTGGGAAAGAAGAAAGGAAATACGTTGACCCAAACTTTATGTTAAGAAAGCAAGGTTTTGCTCCTGTGGGAGGGAAAATGTTACAACTTTCACTAGAACAAATACTGCATTCACGATCATATATATACAGTGTATATATATATATATATATATATATATATATATATATATATATATATATATATATATATATATATATATATATATATTCCGCTTATTATATTATATCATACAATAGTATATTTCCATAAACAGGACTACGTTTGATAATACAATTCATTTCACTATTCTCACAAATCCTGTCTGCCAAGTAAACCATCGTACCTGATAAGGTTTTACCTTTGCCCTTTGAAGAACAGTTATTTTTTCTCCCAGGTACCAAAGTCAGTGGGATCAAGTGAAAAATGCCCTTTGAAGTTATTTTTTTTTTTTGTCAGGTACAAAAGTCCGTGGGATCAACTGAAGAATATCCTTTGAAGAGCAGTTTTTTTCTGTCAGGTACCAAAGTCTGTGGGATCAAGTGAAAAACGCTCTCTGAAGAACAATTTTTTTTCCGTCAGGTACCAAAGTCTGTGGGATCAAGTGAAAAATGAAGTTTGTTTTAAGAATGTATTTCTTTTATTTTTCTCACATATGATAGACCAGTGGTCCATTCACATAAAAGTTAATGAATTACGTCATGCATCTGATCAGTAGATCTTGATGAAGTAGAAACGTTGGGAAAATTATGGTAAAAAAATCAACCCCAAATTTTAAATATTTGTTTAAAGATTGTTCCTTACACGATAATTCCAACTCTTCACAGTATCAGTTTAAACTAACCAACTATACAAAGTTACTTGTTAACTGCTGTAATCATACATTTGCTGACTATTCCCGTCATTTCACGAATATTACATTTAATATTTACTATAATTCAAGCAGTTCACTTAGCTCTATTTAATTTACATACTTGGCCTTACATAAACACGTCTAAACAATTTCAGAGACTTTTAGGAAAGTCCTCTCTATTCATAAACAAAAATTTAAGGTCAAAGTCTTTCGTTCCTTTGCAAATCATTTCTCACAAATGCAAAAATAACACTTGTAAGATACATTCTTAATACAACTTCAAGAGGGACAAAACTGCCCCAGTCGGTAAAGCCTACATAAATTGTATTGGAATCTAAAAAAAAACCCTAATAGGTTTGCATCTAATGATGTCCCCTTTCTTTGATTTAAGAAAGTTTGGAAGCTAAGTTAAATTTCGGTTAAATTCAATTACTTTAAACAAACTCTGGTTCAGAATTTTCGTTGAAGTGGTCTACACTTTCTAAATACAGCAATGAAAACAATTGTCCAAATACATAAGTTGTTCAGGATCTTCACCTTTCATGAGAATTTTAATAATCTTAGTCACTGTCAAAAAAAAAAAAAAAAATGTCGCTTACTTCACAAATTACCGGCCAGGGTCAACATTTAATCGTGGAACGTGGTCAAGGCAATACTTCTGTTCATTGCTTTAGGACCTATTTGTGGAGCTTACTGCACTGAGCACTGATCTGGGGAAACATTTGCTTCTGAACAAGGTGAAGGCAATGATCTGGGTCAATAGCTGGATCTCAATATGATCACGACAACCTTGATCAGAGCCAAAAGAGAAATTGCCAGAGCTCTGTACTGGAGCAACGACCTGGTTTCACACTGGCTGAAAACCTGTAGTTTACGGGCCAGTCTCGACCAAGTTCAAAGACGAAGTCTTGGTCTTCTGATACCACTGACTCTTGTCCACCTCTCGCTGAGAAAACCCGTCGTGGAGGTCACGGCCTTTTGGCCCAGATTGCCAAAATAAGCTGCTGATTCCGTGAGCGGAGGCTGACTATTGAGAGCTCGTAAAATACCGGCAGTTATTTCCAGAAGATCATGGGCCAACTTAGCTGTCTTGATGATGCCTGTTATCCTGGACGAAGTCCTTCCTTGTACCGTTTCTGATTCAGCAACGGCGTCGTATTTTGGTGTGGGTCCCTTTGGAACTGGGCCTAGGGGCACCGTTCCACGAAATGTATCTGCGTAAGAGGCAGCACAAGAACTCAAGACGGTGACCATGACAAAGACGATGAAGGTGCTTGGTTCCATCTTAAGCATGTCTGAAGAGTAACAACCCAGTTTACCAAACCGCAGAACTTGTTCAATATTACCCAGACTTCAGAAGTGACTGAGGTGGACGTCGACTGGTCACAATTATTCGGCACCAGACCCCTTGCTGAAGGTCTGCCCTAGACAGGATTAAGTAGACCCCTTGCTAAAGGCTTTGTCGTATACAGGATTAACTAGACCCTTTACTAAAGGCTCTGTCGTAGACAGGATTAAGTAGATCCCTTTCTGAAAGCTCTCTCATAGACAGGATTAAGTAGACCCCTTGCTTATAGCTCTGTCGTAGACAGGATTAAGTAGACCCTTGCTGAAACTCTGTCGTAGACAGGATTAAGTAGACCCCTTGCTGAAACTCTGTCGTAGACAAGATTAAGTAGACCCCTTGCTTATAGCTGTCATAGACAGGATTAAGTGAACCCCTTGCTTATAGCTCTGTCGTACACAGCATTAAGTAGACCCCTTACTGAAGGCCCTGTGGTAGACAGGATTTAATAGACCCCTTGCTGAAGGCTCTGTCTTAGACAGGATTCAGTAGACCCCTTGCCGAGTGCTCGTTCGCAGGCAGGATAAAGTAGACCGCTTGCTGAAAGCTCTGTCGTAGACAGGATTAAGTAGACCCCTTGCTGAGTGCTCTTTCGTAGGCAGGGTTTGAGTTTAGCAACTAGACCCCTCAGCAAACACTCGCGGACGTCCACAGATGACAAGAAATTCAGGAACAGGGTTGTCGATGAATTCCCGCTTAATGCTCAAGGCCTCCACCTGCTTTAGATAACTCGTTCTAATACCCTTTGTCAATGTGACGTGAGTGTGCCAAGGCCAGAACTGGCTACGGTAATCGGAAGAGACAGTCCTCTTCTAACTGTCCAAAGCACAATTACTGTCCTCAGTGCGAAAGAAATCAAATGGCCCCATCAACTAACTACAAAGCACTGAGGGGCTGTAAACGTGTTTACAGAGCAGTTGAGACTGGTTCTATTATTTTCCATGGGAAGGAAAACTCGAAATACGTTCTTACCTATTTACAGAAAGTCTTAGAGCTTGGTATACGTGTTTACAACAGCTTCAAAATCACAGCTATTTTACGAGTGCTTTTAACTGCCCAAGCACTCTTGCCTCTTAATGTATATTTTAAACGCGCCTGCGTGGATTTCTTCAGTCTTTTCAAAAGTCGAAACTCCGATTCCGTAGGTCGTACTTGCGGTCTGTTGCAAAAAATGCTTGTAAATGATATTATCTTATAAGACGCTGGTTCAAAGTCTGCAAAAGGAAAGTTTGCAGACATTGTCGTCCCACATCATTGGTTCTGAAGGTTGTAGAATTATTCAGCAAAAATAAATAAATAAATAAATAAATAAATTAATTAATAAATAAATAAAAAGAAAACTAAAACAGATTCTAAACGCCATGATCATTTTCAGTGACACTCGTCCAGCGTCATCTACAGCTAGGCTTTGGAACACCATTCTGACTCCATTTTCCATGATTTTTAAAAAGCACCACTGTTGTACTTGTAGGTCTGGGCTAGATAGGGACACTATATACTGTATATAACCATAATACCCTCTTAACTTCTCGAATGCTTCACAATTTTTGGATACGCTGGTTACCACGAAGTTTTATAGATTCTAAAACGCATCTTGAGATCTCAGGCTTTGTAGTGCCAAGCGTATCAAAAAGTGTTTGAAGAATTCGAGAAGTTAAGACTACATTATGACCATTGCAATGACATACGTGTTTGGTAAGAAGTGTGTGTGTGTGTGTTTACAAAGGGAAACCGTATAACATCCACCCATACACCCCAAAATCCCCGAAACGTCTACGGAACTCACTCGATGCAAAACAAGGCGCCCCTCTCCAGTCCAGCCCGCCCCGCCCCAAACCCCACAGCCACTTGCTTCGTGACAACAGCAGTCGACATTCACAACGAATGTTATCAAGAAACTAATCGACGCTCTTACGATCTCTCAAGACTGAGAAACGAGTCTAGTAAATCCGGCAATCCGATCCTTCGCGGATGAAACGAGATATAAGCACGAGTCCAAATGGCCTCATTATCCCAGCGTTCCGAGGCTTAATGAGGACCCCTCTCAAGTCTAATTACGCAAAGATGCGGTCGACTGTGAGTGTGTATATTGGTACCGTCTGTTGCACGACGCTGCCTGACCCTACCTGTGGCGAATGATTTTGGTCTGGGAAGATTGTTGACAGATTTTTGTTTTTTGTTTTTTGTTTTTGTGGGTTGTTGTATCGTCCTGTGCTGAATTTGTTTCTGGACTGGGACGATTGTTTGTAACTTTATTTTTTTGTCTATGTTGTTTTTCGATTTCTTCCTGAGCAGGTTTTTTTATACAGCTTTTTTTTTGAGATCATCAATATTTGCAACTTTAGTTTTTTTCGTTGTTTTTGACTTTCTGCGTAGAATTTTATTTATTTTTTTTTTTATACAGATTTGTTGTGGACATAAATTTTTGCGACTTTTTTTTTATGCCTGCCTTAGAAGAGTTTTTTTAAATACAATACAGTTGCAAATCTTTTGTGTTTTTCTTTCTTCCAGTTTTTTTTTTGGCTTTTTATCCTTTCTTGAGGACATAGAGATCTGCAGTTTTTTGTTTTTTTGTTTTCCTGAGCCTGTTTTTTCTTATCCGGCTTTGTTGGGGACATAAATTTTTGCAACTTTTTTTGTATGTGTTATTTGAATTTGTTTTGGCT
>NC_089794.1:20215102-20217602 GCF_040412425.1 Macrobrachium rosenbergii
AAAAGAATCAACCACACCTCAAAAAAGTCTGTCATGGAAAACACATTATGAAAGCTACACTCATTTATCACATCCAGACCTTAATTATACATTTACTTAATTATGCACTTATACCTTCATTATTCATTTACTTCATCCTGCTTCAGATTTCTACCTTGAATAACTAAAAGCTCAGAAAATAACAGGAACTCTTAATGGTAACAGAGGCCAATCCCACAACCCGGAAGTAATTTACCTCTCAAAGGGATCTGAAATAGATTGTTTGCCCTAGGTAATAATAATAATAATAATAATAATAATAATAATAATAATAATAATAATAAGATTATTTGCCATGATTAATAATAATAATAATAATAATATTAATATTAATAATAATAATAATAATAATAATAATAATAATAATAATAATAATAATAATAATAATAATAATAATAATAATAATAATAATAATAGATTTAACGACTTTCATATAGCCCCCCTCAAAGTACATAATCCTTTGCCTTAATTTAATCTACAAAAGATTACAAAGCATTTCTCTCTTTATTAAACAAATTTTTTTGCTTATTTCAAACGACTTCATTTCACGCAAAGAAGAAGAAGAAGAAGAAGAAGAAGAAGAAGAAGAAGAAGAAGAAGAAGAAGAAAGAAGAAGGGGTTTACGTCGGCGTCCAACAAGATCGCTGGGCGCTTTCACGTCTTCTCCAGCGCTTTTACTCCAGGGGAAAGCGATTCTTTCTCGTTTTCTTCTTCGTGTACTTTCCCGAGGGCCCCCCGGGGGAATACCCGCCCATTTGTTGCCGATTTACGTGTCAGCCGAGTCGGTGGGAGAAGATGTTTGGGAAATCAAACGAATTTTGGAGACATTGTTGATATTCCGTTTTCTTTCCCCCTCGTTTTCTATGTCTTTGAAATATCCGGAGAGTCGGGTTGAAATAAGTCTGTTCTTTTAACGTAAATGTCTGTCTGTCTGCCTGAATGTCTGTCTGGTTGCTTTGTCCGCCTGTCTGTTTGTCTGTCAATAATATATCTTAGGTATCAATGAATTATACTAAGGGTGATTGAAATGATTGCTGGCTGGCTGTCTATACGTTAAAAAATAAATTTCCAGATTTTTAGTTTTCTGTAACTATTGTGCCGGCTTTGTCTGTCCGTCCGCACTTTTTTCTGTCCGCACTTTTTTCTGGCCGCGCTTTTTCTGTCCGCCCTCAGATCTCAAAAACTACTGAGGCTAGAGGGCTGCAAACTGGTATGTTGGTCATCCACCCTCCAATCATCAAGCTTTCCAAATTGCAGCCTTCTAGCCTCAGTAGTTTTTATTTTATTTTAGGTTAAAGTTAGCAATAATCGTGCTTCTGGCAACGATATAGGGTAGGCCACCATCGGGCCGTGGTTAAAGTTTCACCGGCCGCGGGTCATACAGCATTATACCGAGACCACCGAAAGATAGAACTATTTTTGGTGGCCTTAATTATAAGCTGTAGCCGCTGTACAGAAAACTCGATTGCGCCGGAGAAACCGGCTCATTTGTTTTACTTATTTTCTTAAATAACTGCACGTCTGACCATGAAATACCTCAAACTGCCGCTGAATTAAGTCTCTTTCGTAATACTGTTGATGGTTTTATTGCCAAAGAGGCAGATGATTGCTTTGGGAGTTCCAAGATGGCTGATGCCTTTTTGTTGTTTGGGAGACAACCAACTGGATCCGCAGGGCATCAGTATAAGAGTCAAGTTAGAGAGAGAGAGAGAGAGAGAGAGAGAGAGAGAGAGAGAGAGAGAGAGAGAGATTTCACATAGTCTTATAAACAAACTAAGAGAGAGAAAAAATGATTTCATTGCAAAGGCAACGTTGCAAAAGCAGTAATTATTCAGAAAGCAGCGTTCTAACAACCTACCACCACTCCCAAGACCCGATCTAAACAGCCACTCTCACGAATCTAAACAAACTTTCCCTAAGCCACCGTGATAACACAAGGCACTTGTGGCTTAGAGACTGACGAAGGCTAATTTGAAATGATGGGGGAGGGCCTACGGAACAGGATCTCATTTTCGGGAGATGATAGGCCTACTTGAGTCTAACTTTAGCGGAGGAATATTGATGAGTTGGAACGATAGACTAAAGATCAATCCCACGTGGGGGGCTAACGATTTGGGATCGTTTCTTCGAAAAGTAAAAGTGTGAGTGCCTGAGCTGTGAATTATGTAGTTGGTGGTTAATCGGCTGTCGTGGGTGCAGGCAGGTTAGGTAAAGGCGTGGGGTTGGTAACTTATCCACAAGGATAAAACGCACACGCACATACACACATACAAATATACACACACATACAAATATACACACACATACACACACACAAACGCATGCATATACACACACATACACGCACATACACACGCATGCATATACATATGCCAGATGGATTACAGAGTCATTCCTCTTATCTGTGAGGTCGTCTCACCCGTCCAGAGAATGACCATAGGGGCAATTTGGAGAATAAACA
>NC_089794.1:20220102-20225102 GCF_040412425.1 Macrobrachium rosenbergii
CAATAGGAACGTTCTAATTGGTCCAATTTCCCCTAGGCCAGAGTTAGGAAAAGGGGTAAGAAAAAATTCTGTGCAACTCGACACAAAAAAAGTAGAGACAGGTGTAAGCAATTACTGTAAATATTGCATGAGTATCAAAGGCATTACATAACGAGAAAAAAAGGAAAAAAATATATGACAAATTCCACTGCGAAATACCGACGCTGGCAACTCACCCGCGGGGCAAAAAAAGTAAACAAACGCCCCATCCGTTGGGCTGAACCTGCGTGCTTTCACAACCGTCGCTGCCGAGCCAGAAAGACGGGTCTCGGATACTGAAAATCGGAATGGAAAAACAACGCAAATAACTTTGGAAGACGATTAAAGGGAAAAGATAATAATAAAAAAAGTTAAAGTATAATCCCAGTCAACGGAAGTTAGTACCAGCAAGCTAGTTTTTCTTTTTATTTGATCTTTTCTTTGGACAAATCTCTCGATCACACACCGCAACAGGTTGGCCAAAAATAGCGGCACTCCAATTACTCCCGACGTCCGTATTTGCCTTTTTCGTGTTTTAACTTCAGATGGCCTTTGGCTTTAATGGCCTTGCACGGACTGAGGGCTTTTTCTTTCCTCTCTCTCTCTCTCTCTTTCTCCCTCAATCTCTTTCTCTCTTTCTCTCCTTTAATCTCTCTCGCTCTCTCTCTCTCTCTCTCTCTCTCTCTCTCTCTCTCTCTCTCTGTCCCTCTATCTCTCCTTCAATCTCTCTCTCTCTCTCTCCCTCTCTCTCTCTCCCTCAATCTCTCTCTCTCACTCTCTCTTTCTCTCCCTAGCTCTCCCTCTTTTTCCCCCTCAATCTCTCTCTCTCGCTCTCCCTCTTTCTCGCTCTCTCTCTCCCTCAATCTCTCTCCCTCTTTCTCTCCTTCAATCTCTCTCGCTCTCTCTCTCTCTCTCTCTCTCTGTCCCTCTTTCTCTCCTTCAATCTCTCTCTCTCTCCCTCTTTCTCTCCTTCAATCTCTCTCTCTCTCCCTCCCTCTCTCTCTCCCTCAATCTCTCTCTCTCTCTCACTCTCTCTCCCTCTTTCTCTCCCTAGCTCTCCCTCTTTTTCCCCCTCAATCTCTCTCTCTCGCTCTCCCTCTTTCTCGCTCTCTCCCCCCCCTCTCTCTCTCTCTCTCTCTCTCTCTCTCGTTCTTTCTTGCTCTTTTACGACGATGGACGGGGCGACCGAGGGAGAGGCAGCAAGGCCGAAAATCAGCCCCATTAGCGTGATCCGGACGCCTTAAACCGTCGTCGTTAGCGGGCGTTTATGATTTGCCCTTCTGCGAGCGTGTGTGCGCGCGTGCGTGTGTGTATATGTGTGTGTACGTGTGTGTGTGCGTGGGGCTGTTCTCTGTAGCAATGAATAGATATATGCCTGGTGTAATTACCGTCATGGTTTTATATACTCTTTTTTTTTTTACGTAGTTTCATTAGTAGTTACATGCCGAGTCAGTAGATTAATAATAATAATAATAATAATAATAATAATAATAATAATAATAATAATAATAATAATAATAATAATAATAATGGAATCTAAACCATCCCGTTTTATTATGAAGACTAATGCGAGTAATGCAAAGTGGCTATAATCATATATATATATATATATATATATATATATATATATATATATATATATATAGATAAATAGATAGATAGATAAGATAGATACATAGATAGATAGCTAAATAGATAATGTATATATGTGCGTACGTGTGTGTATGTGACAGTATATAAATTTATATGTATATATATATATATATATATATATATATATATATATATATATATATATACGTGTAGTGTTATAAATGTATATATGTATACATATATATATGTGTGTGTGTATTGTACATATATATACAGTATATATGTAAATATATATATATATATATATATATATATATATATATATAAAAATGTATATTTATATATGTATATATATGTTGTTTATACTGTATATATATATATATGTATATATGTGTTGTTTATACTGTATATATATATATATATATATATATATATATATATATATATATATATATATATATATATATATATATATATATATGCATATGCATATATATTTGCAATAGCTACAATGACCTTTCACAGATTTATATATATTCGTTTTTTATTGTGTACTGACACCGGTTTGAGCATTGCAACTTACCGCCTCGTCTTCGCCCTCTCCTCGAATTGATAATTTAATGATTCATCCTTTGAACGAGAAAGAAAGAAGCTTTGTTGATACAAAACCAGCAACTAAACGATAATGCAAGTATCTAATGATATGATTTCATGTACAGATGAATATGCAAATGAAATGCATGCGTAAGTACATGAATGGAGGGATATTTGAATATAAATGTCTAAAGCATATGCAAATGAAAATAAAATGTAAGCTTATATGTATAGAAATATATGAAGAGATGTATTTAAAAGAATATTATTTCATATAGCTAATTTACATATATATATATATATATATATATATATATATAAATATATATATATATATATATATATATATATATATAAATATATATATATATATATATATATATATATATATATATATATATATATATATATATACGTATATAAATAAATATATATATATATAAATATATATATATATATATATATATATATATATATATATATATATATATATATATATATATATATACATATACATATTATATAATCTAGTGATACTTGCTTTCATCCTACACTAAACGGGATATCATATGATGCGAACATGATCCCCACATACCTCTGAACCACTTGACAGAGGGAGGCATTCCATTATGCAACTGTTGAAATTCCTCTTTTTGGAGAATTTATTATTATTATTATTATTATTATTATTATTATTATTATTATTATTATTTATTATTATTATTATCATTATTATTATTGATGTCTAATAATAAGAGCAATGATGGTAATAATAATGAAGGTATATTACAAATATTGTCTCTTATAATAATAATAATAATAATAATAATAATAATAATAATAATAATAATAATAATAATAATAATAATAATAATAATAATAGATTTACAATTTCGTGAAAAACACTCTGTGTAATGAAAATCCACAATTATACATATTTTACAAAGTAATATATTTACTATATAATTGTGGATTTTTATTACACAATAATAATAATAATAATAATAATAATAATAATAATAATAATAATAATAATAATAATAATAATAATAATAATAATAAAGGGCTTCAGAAGGTATATTTCAAAAATAAAAATGATGAATAACTAATAAGATCTTTTATTGTCATGAAAATGACTAGTGTATAAATGAAATCACGCAGTGCAATAAAAAATTACAAAACCATTAAAGTATCCAGTATTTATTGAGAACATCTGAAGGATGGAGAGTGGCCTGTAACTGTCGAATGATGGAGAGTGGTCTGTAACTGTTGAATGATGGAGAGTGACCTGTTGCTGTTGAATGAAGGAGAGTGGCCTGTAACTGTTGAATGATGGAGAGTGGCCTGTAACTGTTGAATGATGGAGAGTGGCCTGTAACTGTTGAATGATGGAGAGTGGCCTGTAACTATTGAATGGTGGAGAGTGGCCTGTAACTGTTGAATGATGGAGAGTGGCCTGTAACTGTTGAATGATGGAGAGTGGCCAGTAACTGTCGAATGATGGAGAGTGACCTGTAACTGTTGAATGATGGAGAGTGACCTGTAACTGTTGAATGATGGAGAGTGGCCTGTAACTGTCGAATGATGGAGAGTGGCCTGTAACGGTTGAATGATGGAGAGTGACCTGTAACTGTTGAATGATGGAGAGTGACCTGTTGCTGTTGAATGAAGGAGAGTGGCCTGTAACTGTTGAATGATGGAGAGTGGCCTGTAACTGTTGAATGATGGAGAGTGACCTGTAACTGTTGAATGATGGAGAGTGACCTGTAACTGTTGAATGATGGAGAGTGGCCTGTAACGGTTGAATGATGGAGAGTGGCCTGTAACGGTTGAATGATGGAGAGTGACCTGTAACTGTTGAATGATGGAGAGTGACCTGTAACTGTTGAATGATGGAGAGTGGCCTGTAAACTGCTGAATGATGGAGAGTAACCTGTGATCTGTTAAATGATGGAGAGTAACCTGTAACTGTTGAATGACGGAGAGTGGTCTGACCTGTAATTGTTGAAGGATAGAGAGTAACCATTAATTGTTAAAGGTAATACAAAGCGTCCACTCACTTGGAAAAACTACCATCTAAAAAAAACTATTAAATATCCCAAATTAAGAACGATATCAAATAAACTAATCGTGAAAAATACGACATAATGCCATGACCCGGAAAAAACTCTAGATATTTTAAATTCAAATGAATATTTTCC
Source organism: Macrobrachium rosenbergii (assembly GCF_040412425.1). Taxonomy (NCBI): domain Eukaryota; kingdom Metazoa; phylum Arthropoda; class Malacostraca; order Decapoda; family Palaemonidae; genus Macrobrachium; species Macrobrachium rosenbergii. Next base: position 20,224,509 of record NC_089794.1, read on the forward strand.
TAGGTATTTTTTTTTTCAGATATAATGGAATAATCCATAAGAACGTTTTTTCCCTGTAACTATGGTGGTCATCCAGGAATCTTTGTTTATTTCCCTTTCTGCGAAAAGCTAATTAAATAAAAGGTGGAAATGCTTTTTGTTTTTTTTACTTCCTGTTAGGCAGAATCACGTGAGTCTTATTTCACGGGTTGTTTGTTTCGTCCGTTTTCATTTTCTTTGTTATTATTCTTACGTAAAATATCTTTTATTTCAGTATTTTTCTCCTTGTACTAACCTTCCTTTTTCCTGTTGGGTCGTCAGACTTTCCGAATTCTGTTGCTGCAGTGAGGGTTGAAACTTGCATAATAATGATAATGATACAATTAGGGAATTTTACTGTGGTGAAGTATATTGATAATACTGCAACACAGTAAGACTAACCATCATAAAAACAAGTAAAAAATGCGCTGAAGTTTCTTCGGCGCAATCGACTTTTCTGTACAGCGTATAGTCAAGGCCACCGAAAATAGATCTATCTGTCGGTGGTCTGGAAATAATGCTGTATGAGCCGCGGCCCATGAAAATTTAACCACGGCCTTAAATAAGATAAAAACT
>NC_089794.1:20230102-20250102 GCF_040412425.1 Macrobrachium rosenbergii
ATGACCAATAATTTTCGTTTGTAGGCGTTTCATGTCCCATTTATTCATTGCCACCCTTTGAGGCTACGCTTAAGTTTACCTGGTCATAAATTTTCTCATCTTTCATTCATTACCACTCGCCTCTTCCCCACCCCCACCCTCTTCCCTGTTCCATGCCTTTCTCTCTCTCTCTCTCTCTCTCTCTCTCTCTCTCTCTCTCTCTCTTCGGTTTCCTTTCTTATCCCCACCTCTTCTCTCTCTCTCTCTCCTTTTCCTTCCTTACCCCTTCCTCTCTCTCTCTCTCTCTCTCTCTCTCTCTCTCTCTCTCTCTCTCTCTCTCTCTCTCTCTTGTCTTTTTGTCACTTTTACTTCCTTACAGATTCCCCCTCTCCCCATCCTCTCCCTCTCTCTCTCTCTCTCTCTCTCTCTCTCTCTCTCTCTCCTTTTCCTTCCTTATCACCACCCCTTGTCTCTCTCTCTCTCTCTCTCTCGTTTTTGTCACTTTTTACTTCCTTACAGATTCCCCCTTCTCCCCCCTCTCTCTCTCTCTCTCTCTCTCTCTCTCTCTCTCTCTCTCTCTCTCTCTCTCTCTCTCTCTCTCTCTCGAAGTCCCGTCCTCCGTAATAGACCTACTTATTCTATCCTGCCAGATAATCATTGGCCTTATAATTGAGATTGATGAATCCCGTCCGTCCATCTGTCAGGTCTATCTGTTTCCTTTGATGACCGTCACGTATTGAAGTTTGGGACGACAGTTTGGACCTGAAACTCTGCTAAATGAATTTTGGGTATTCAGACGGAGCCTGAATGAATTTTGTGGGGGTGGTTGGCATGAATTCGGCTATTCCCAGGGACTTAGTGCGAATTTGCCTTCCGAGTTTCTTGTCTTCAGGAAAATTACAGAATATTCCTCAAATTGGAGAGAAAAGTAATAAAATAATTATATTTCGCCAGGAAGGTGTAAAAAAAAAAAAAAAAAACACGCCTTTATTTCTGTAGAGAACTGAAAAATACTGCAATCAGATTCATTTCCTCAGCTGAGAAAAAAAAACCTTACCGGTCTCCAGATATGTAAAAGAAAAAAACAAGCTAAATGGATTTTGGGTTTTCAGACGGAGCCTGAATAAATTTTGGGGGAGGAGGGCGATTTGCCATGAATTCAGCTATTCGCAGAGAATTAGAGTGAATATTTTCCCGTGTTTCTTGTCTTCAGAGGAGTTACAGAATATTCCTCAAATTGGAGAAGAAAGTAAAAATAATAATTATATTTCGCTCGTATCGATATTAATTAGCTTTTGGGACTGTAATGAATATTTGGAGTGGGGGGCGGGGTGGGCATGAATTCAGCTATTCGCAGAGACTCGGAGCGAAATTGTCTTCCGGGTTTCTTGTCTTCAGGAAAGGGACAGAATCTATCTTCATTTGGGAAGAAAAGTAATAAAATAATTATAGCTCGCTTGTATTAGGATCAAATCGTTTTTATTTGGCTACAAAATATATAAATCCCATTTCATTTCGCCAGAAAGGTGTCAAAAAAGACATTCCTGTATTTCTCCAGAAAATTAGAAAATATTTTCTTCGAATTCATTTCCTCAGAAATCTAAAAAAAAAAAAAAAAAGCCTTTATTTCGCGAGAAAAACCTTGCATGCCTTCGGGAAAAACGTGTCTAGATTTCGCCAGAAATGTAAAAAAAACACACACCTTCCTTTCCAAAGAAATATAAAAAAGCTGCCTACATTTCGGCTTCATAAAAACACGACTTCATGTCTCAAAAACCTATAAAAAATAAATTTTTCATGAAAATGAAAAGTACTCCTTTACGCTGTCCGAAAAAGCAAAAAAAAAAAAAAAAAAACATTAATTTTCGAATAAATAAAAGCGCTTCATTTCGCCAGATAACTGAAAAAAAGCCACCTCCACGGATAAATGTAAAAGACGGACATTTAGTTCGAAAGAATATTAAGAAAAAAATGCTTTTGTTTCGCCAAAAGTTTCACCAGAATCCTGAGAAAAAAACTCCCTTTAATTTAGTTAAAAATTGACATCCTTCATCTTACAAAAAATTGCTTAAAAAATTTTTTTCACCAGAAGGAAAACCTCAATTTCACCAGAAACCTGAAAAACTCCTCTTAATTTAGCTAAAAAAACTTCCTTTACTTTGAAAAAAAAATTAACTAAACCCTCACTTCCTTAACTTTGCAATATATATATATATATATATATATATATATATATATATATATATATATATATATATTATATAAAATCCCTTATTTCTAAACTTTGCAAAAAAGTAAAAATACTCCCTTTACTTTGCAAAAAAATCTAAAAAATTCCCTACTTCCTTAAATTTGCAAAAAAAAAAAAAAAAAAAAATTTAGTAAAAACTTTCTTTACATTGCAAAAAAGAAAACCTAAAAAATCCCTTGCCTCCTTAACTTTGGAAAAAAATGAGTAAAAATCTTCCTTTACTTTGCAAAAAAATAATTTAAAGAATCCTTTACTTCCTTAACTTTGCAAAAAAATTAGTAAAAACTTCCTTTACTTTGCAAAAAAAAAAAGAAATAAAAAATCCCTTATTTCCCTAATTTTGCAAAATAATTAGTCAAAAAACTTCCTTTACTTTGCAATAAAAAAAACCTAAAAAAAATCTCTTACTTCCTTAACTTTAAAAAAAAATATTAAAAATACTTCCTTAACTTTGCAAAATAAAAAAATAGTAAAAAACTTCGTTTACTTTGCAAAAAAATCATCCTAAAAAATCCCTTACTTCCTTAACTTTGAAAAAAAATAGTAAAAAAATTAATTTATTTTAAAAAAATGTTTTAAAAATCCCTTACTTCCTTAAGTCTGCAAAAAAATTAGCAAAAAACTTCCTTTATTTTGCAAAAAAAAAAAATATAAAAAAAAATCCCTTACTTCCTTAACTTTGCAAAAAAGAATTAGTAAAAAAAGCTTCCTTTACTTTGCAAAAAAAAAAGTTCTAAAAAATCCTTTACTTCCTTAACTTTGCAAAAAAAATTAGCAAAAACACTTCCTTTACTTTGAAAAAAAATTATAAAAATTCCCTTACTTCCTTAACTTTGCAAAAGAAAATTAGCAAAAAAACTTCCTTTGCTTTAAAAAAATCTTAAAACATCCCTTACTTCCTCAACTTTGCAAAAAAAGAGTAAAAAACTTCCTTTATTTAAAAAAAATTATAAAAATCCCTTACTTCCTTAATTTTGCAAACAAATTAGTAAAAAAAATTCTTTACTTTGCAAAAAAAATTTAAAAAATTCCTTGCTTCCTTAATTTTGCAAAAGAAAAAAGATTAAAAAACACCCTTTATTTTGCAAAAAAAAAAAAAAAAAATTCTATAAAATACCTTACTTCCTTAACTTTGAAAAAAAAATTAGTAAAAAACTTCATTTACTTTGCAAAAAAAAAAAAAAAATTAGCAAAAACCTTCCGTTACTTTACCAAAAAAAAAAAAAAAAATCTAAAAAATCCCTTACCTCCTTAACTTTGCAAGAAAAAACTAATAAAAAAAAAACTCCCTACACTACATATCCTACCGACCTTCAAAAAAAAAAAAAAAAAAATTGATTGAATAAAAGGCCACCTTTGACGAGAGGAACACACCACAAAAAGACCAGGAAAGAAAGGGAACAAAGAATCAAACGGACCGACGCGCAGCTGATGGTAAGCGAGCAGTCAATCACCGACACAATGGCGATTGGAAACCTCTATGCAATGGTTATTGCGTAATTGAATTACCCTTACCCCCTTATCTCTCTCTCTCTCTCTCTCTCTCTCTCTCTCTCTCTCTCTCTCTCTCTCTCTCTCTCTGATTTTTCCCGATGTGCGCTTTGGAGGGGTTAATGGGAAGATTATTTCAGGGGAGAGTGCTTTGAAAAACTTTGTTTATTGATGTGGAGGTTTTTGAAGGATATATATATATATATATATATATATATATATATATATATATATATATATTATATATATATATATATATATATATATATATATATATATATATGTATATATATGAACATATTTAGATATACATACATAAATATATATATATATATATATATATATATATATATATATATATAAATATATATATATATATATATATATATATATATATATATATATATATATATATATATATATATATATTATATATATATATGTGTGTGTGGAAGGATAAAATAATAAAGTAACAAGAAAAAGAGTCTGCTAGACTATGTTTCAGTGCAAAACAGGTGTATTGGCAAGTTGATGAATGCAGTGATAAAAATAGGAGTGGCCGGAGGTACATCTGATCATGGACTGATTGAAGCAGAAGCCAACTTAGATACGAACGGACGGGAACAAATGAAAAAGCATACGTAAATTTAATCCAGACAAGTGAGCTGGCTTAGAGGTTATTAAGAGAAGGATATAAAGGAAAAATGTTGACCTTTCAGCTTGGAAAGTTGGAACCTGAGTACAAGTGTACCCAAGGAATTACTTGTGCGGCCTGGTTGGCAGCACTCTGGTCTTTCATTTAAAGGACCTGGGTTCGATCCTGATATGAGTTAGAAATTTATATATATTTATATATATGTGTGTGTGTATTCTGTTAAATTATACCGTCCCCTTATCTCTTTCTTTTCAGATTCTAATACATATTCATACTTTTCCTTTAAAGGCATGGTGCTTTTGTGATTGTGTGTGTGTGTGTATATTTATGTGCGTATTCTGCACGTGTGTGTGTTTTGCACACGTGTGTGTGTGTGTGTGTGTGTGTATATGTTTGTTCATGTGCGTGTATCGCTCGCGAGTTGAGAGAGTACGAAAACGCCCAGGTCCTCCGTCGTCCCTAATTGCTTGCTGATAAAAAACAAGACTTGTTTTTGTTTCATTTCCTCTCCCTTTGGCGTGCGTATAATATCTGCCCCCCCTCGCCCCCCTCTCCCCAAGTGACCTTCAACACTTGTTGACATGATTTTACAATCAATCGTTAAAAGCGAAGTTGGATGGGCTCGTTCACCTCCCCCTGCCGCCAAATAACCTTCGGTCAATCAATCGGTCCTTCCTCCCACGTCGTCAGCAAATATCCTCTTGATAATAGTGCAGCTTAATGTTTGAAAGATTATTATTATTATTATTATTATTATTATTATTATTATTATTATTATTATTATTATTATTATTATTATTATTATTATTATTTCAGCGATTCAGGGGTTGCGAGAACTGACTGCTGATTTGAAAAGGGGTGCAGACATTGAAAAATGTCAAGAACCACTCCGGGTACGCAGTCTAATTAGAAGAGAGCAGGCAACTTAAGCGTAAGATGCATAGAAAACAATATTAACAGTAACAAAGTCCATTGCCCTAGTTATTAACGTTAGGTAAACAATACTGTTGCTCTGAAGCTCTTATCAGGAGGGTTATTTCTAAAAACAATTTGGCATCGCTCGCCAGTAACGCGCCCAAGTTACTTCCCTGTGTTTATTATCCAAAAAAAAAAAAAAAGAATCAACAAAGCAAATAAAATTTATACTAAATGCCTTCCAAACAACAAATATATAAATAGATTTTAACCGGAAAAATTTTAGACTGGCCAAGCAGGAAGTATCAGAAATGTCACAGGTAGCCTCAGATCCGGAGAAAACTGACCATTTTAGGCTACCCAAAAGGCATCAGGGGTTTGCTCAAGAAATCGTAAAGACGATTGCAACGATATTCGCGTCGGACTGACAAGACGCTCGTTATCCCAGAACATAACAGAACGCAAAGGAACAGCGGGACAGGGCTTGGAGAATTCAGGGACTTCCGTCCGTCTGACAGATTTGGGTCATAGGATTACCTGCAGTGAATTCTACCTGCGTTTCAGCTGCTCTCCTCCAGGCTAAAGGAAGAGAGAGGAATCTTCGGTTCTTAATCAGACTTAAGCCTATCAGAAGGAGCCACTGAGGTGGAGCAAACTGATAAAACTCCAATTAAGCCACTCACTCCATGTTTAGACCTACCGTCGTCCAGTCCAGGCTAGCCTTTCTCAGTTGATTTATGATAACTAGGCTATTAAGCCAAGGACTGGGATGCTTTCAGCCATTCAACGCTTAAGACAGTGAAAAGAGGGAGTTGAAGAGGTTGAACAGCAAGATAAGGAGATCCAAGAATAAAGAAGTAATAGTTAGAGAGGTTGGACAGCAAGGTGGAAGAAAGGGAGGGGGGAAAGGAGGTACAGTAAAGGCTATGATGTAAGTTCAGCTGAAAGCGGAAGGGACGCTGCAAAAACCTTTTTAGTAATGCCTACAGTGCACCACGTAAGGTGCGTTGAAAGCACTAACCACAACCTATGGGGTGTAGAACCAATTTACCTCATCCCCTGGAGCTTCAGGATGGCACGTAACGTTAAATGGTCGGGACTTGAAATCTCAACCTATTTTTTTATTATATATATATATATATATATATATATATATATATATATATATATATATATATATAAATATATATATATATATATATATATATATATATATATATATATATATATATATATCTTAAAACTGTAAATCTCTGGGAGATGATACAAGAAAAAGGATAAAATGAAAACAATAATATGAAAGGAAACGTAAATACCACCAAAAGGCACATGTTTTAAAAGCATTAAAGAGTCTGACCTGCTTCGCCCCAAGGAAAGTTTGTCAGAGAAAGTGTGAGAGAAACGAAAAATGGGAACGAATTTAAAATACTAGCATGTACCAGTTTATTGGAAAATATATTCGTCTGTATGATTTTACTCGGAGTGAGATTATTAAGTGACCTCTCTCTCTCTCTCTCTCTCTCTCTCTCTCTCTCTCTCTCTCTCTCTCTCTCTCTGTATATATATATATATATATATATATATATATATATATATATATATATATATATATATATATATATATATATACATCTCTCTCTCTCTCTCTCTCTCTCTCTCTCTCTCTCTCTCTCTCTCTCTCTCTCTCTCTCTCTCTCTCTCTCTCTCTCTCTATATATATATATATATATATATATATGTATATACATATATATATATATATATATATATATACATATATATATTTATATACATAAACGTATACACAAGCTTGTGTATATTTATGTATATTTCATATATGTGACAAAAATATATTACCTAAATACATTCACATTGGCACATTTATACATACACATCATATATTGATACATATATTCATATATATATATATATATATATATATATATATACGTATATATACATATATATGTATATAATATCCCTGTATTTATCTATTACTGTATAGGTTCATTTGCACTTTGCTTCATATGATTATTTAGTGACAAAAGAAATTCCTTAAAAAACAACCATATTACCACCAAAGTTATCCAATGCACCTCATCCCAGAACGCGTTCGTCAGCGGCGCATTACCGCGTCCGTTTCCTCTCGCAGCGACTAGAGCATAGCTAACCACCTCATGAAGAAAGCAGCATTACCCGGAAGTCATCTGCCATGGGTGGGAAATGAAGAACGACAAGTGCCGTCCTACGAAACGCCAGTTCCGGGAACTTTAATCATGCAGAAGGGGGCCATTATCAACAGGTACCTCATCCCTGGAAATTCCTCCTCTCTCTTGCAGCCACGCCTTCGGATAAATGAATGTAGAGGTGTGAGCCTGTCAGGTCGCCAGGATACAGAAAACGGGAAGATTGTATGATGCTTGAGGTAAAGAAAATGGGAGGGTATTATGATGTGTGTGTGAGGTAAAGAAAATGGGAGGGTATTAGTATGTGTGTGAGGTAAAGAAAATGGGAGAGTTTTAGGATGTGTACGAGGCAAATAAAATGGGAGGGTACTGTACTATGATGTGTGTGAGGTAAAGAAAATGGGAGGGTATTATGATGTGTATGAGGTAAAGAAATTGGTAGAGTATTATGATGCGTGTGAAGTAAAGAAAATGGGAGAGTTTTAGGATGCGTTATCTGCGGTGAAGAAAATGGGAGGGTTTGATACTGTGTGTGAGGTAAAGAAAATGGGATGATTTTACATTGTTGCTTATGAGGCATTTCTTCGGCACAATCGAGTTTTCTGTACAGCGTATAATCGAGGCCACCGAAAATAGACCACTCTTTCGGTGGTCTCGGTGCTGTATGAGCCGCAGCCTTTGAAACTTTAACCACGGCCAGGTGGTGGCCTATCCTATATCGTTGCCAAAAGCACGATTATAGTTAACTTTAACTTTAAATAAGATAAAAACTACTGAGGCTAGAGGGTTGCAATTTGGTATGTTTGATGATTGGAGGGTAGATGATCAACATACCAATTTGCAGCCCTCTGGCCCCAGTAGTTTTTAAGATCTGAGGGCGGACAGAAAAAAGTGCGGACTGAGAAAGTGCGTACGGACAGACAAAGCCGGCACAATAGTTTTCTTCTACAGAAAACTAAAAATTAGGTGTTATTCCAGGTGAACTGGATAAAAAATATAAAGGGTTACAAGAAATGAAGACAAATGAGGCAGTGAATGTGATATGTCATATCAGCAATGTAAAGCAAGACTGTGTTAGGCAACAACTTGAATGGGTAACCATTTGTAGAAAAACAAAACCAGTTATCAAATTAGATTTTAAGGTCATGTGCGAGACATGAAAAGGTGTACCAACCTCATTCTTAAACTCTTACTCATGGGGAGAAAAGGTTAAGGTCACGGCCCACCACAGCTGACTAATTACTAGGTAAATAATACACTACTTAGGAGACCAGAAGCCCAATTAGATATAACCTATAAGAGGACTGTTGCACACACTAGGTCATGAGGTTTCATATAATATATTATATACATATATATATATATATATATATATATATATATATATATATATATATAGTGTATATTTATACTGTATATACATATATATATATATATATATATATATATATATATATATATATATATATATATATATATATATATATATATATATATATATATATATATATATATATATATATATATATATAAATATGTGTATATTTATACTGTATATATATGTATATATTTATTTACATTTATGTGTGTGTGTGCGTGTGCGTATAAGGTCCTTTGTGTTTATCCAGACAGTGTCGTATTCCTTCATCCCGAGGCAAATAAAAATTAATGAATTGATCTCGGAAATTGTCCAGGAAGAGAAAATTAAGCCCAATTAAGACCATAACAGCGAGTAATCCAGGCCGCTAATGACTGATTACAGACCATCTGGAAAAGGGGAATCTCTCTCTCTCTCTCTCTCTCTCTCTCTCTCTCTCTCTCTCTCTCTCTCTCTCTGTGTGTGTCCTTCCTTGCAATAGATTAATGAAGAGGAGTTGTTAGTGCTTTGGTTCAGGCTCCCCAGACTGGTTGTGGATTTATGAAAGAATATTCTTGCAGGTGTTGTGGAGATTCTGTCTCGTTATCTTGCGAGTTAATTATGTGTCTGTGTGTGTGTATGTTTACACACACATATGTATATATATATATATATATATATATATATATATATATATATATATATATATATATATATATATATATTTATATATATGTTATATATATATATACATATATATATTACATATATATATGTGTGTGTGTGCGTGTCTCTGTGTGTATGTGTGTGCGTTTGTGTGTACGTGTGCGTGCGGGACAGTTTTTGCAACAATCTCCTTATTAAGTTTGTTTACTAATCATACGGACTGCATTAGATAAAAGAATGACAAAGAAAAAAAAACCTATTCCAAAAAAAAAAAGAAGTGCGAGGTCCTTTTATCAATTTATATCAGATCGCCACAAGTAAGAGAAGGAATGACGCAGGAAACAAACCTTTGAATTCGAAGATCTAAAATCGTCACTCGAGAGTTACTTCTGATGAATTCTGTCCGTCCGCACTTTTTTTCTGTCCTCCCTCAGATCTTAAAAACTACTGAGGCTAGAGGGCTGCAAATTTTTACGCTGATCATCCACCCTCCAATCGTTAAATATACCAAATTGCAGCCCTCTAGCCTCAGTAATTTTTATTTTATCTATGGCTAAAGTTTGCCGTAATCGTGCTTCTGGCAACGATATAGGCCAGGCTACCACTGGCCCGTGGTTAAAATTTCATGGGCCGCTGCTCATACAGCATTATACCGAGCCTACCGAAAGATAGGTCTGTTTTCGGTGGCCTTGATTATATTCTGTAGCGGCTGTACAGAAAAATCGATTGCGCCGAAGTAGCTTTGGCGCATATTTTACTCGTTTTGTCTTGTGACGTCACACATGGGCTGGATAAGTACTGTAAGTCAGCTGCATCACTTAATAAAATGGAAGTGGAATGGACGTCCCCATTACGCTAGGCCTAGTGTTCACCAAGCTTAGTAGACCGCTGATTCGAGAAAGAAAACAATAAACTTTAAGCTACAGAACAAGCTTTGCTCAATAGGCTACGCGATACTGAAAAAGAAAGAGACCAATTCTAACAGAAAATCATAAAGAAGAAAACTGCATTCGCTTAGCAGATTTTTGGCACACAATCATTTGTTGTGATGAAGCGATCTCTGCTGAAAAGCTTCATAGTCGTGAACCAAGCTTAAGTTTTCGTCATCTTCAGTTGTTTAGATTCATTTACGTAACTGCAAAGTGACTACATATTTACTAAACAAGAACTACACGAAAAATAACACTTGATTGATGGAAGTACAAAATTTAAGAAACTGACAGGCTTAAGCAGCCGCAATGTGCACTCAGCCAAACAGACCCATGTGTAAGCAAGATTGTGTAAGCGTGCGGTAGAAAAAGAAGGATAAATTTTTGGCGTGTATGAAAGCCAGGATAGTAGAAAAACTCACTCCCCCATGTCTAGAGGCACATCTTCCCCCCTCCCCCTAAAAAAAAAATCTTTTACGTAACCGGGACTTGTTCAAGGTCACAGTGAAGAAAACACTTTTGTCAGATAAAGCTGAATAAATAAAAGCGTGAGTTTACCGAGCTACATTGGGGAATAAGGTCCATAAAAGGGTGTTAGGCAGAAGACACAACACTGTGGAGAGAGAGAGAGAGAGAGAGAGAGAGAGAGAGAGAGAACCACAGAAATTCCCCTTATATTCATGAGTCTCACCCACGCACTGAAGTCGGAAGAATGGCAAGGCGCCATATTCTCTTCAGTTCTTCCCCACCACCCCATTTCCATTGGCCTACCCCATCTTACCCCTCCCCCCTCTCCAACCCTAACCTCCCCCCCTCTTTTTAGGGCTCCTACCCCCTGCAGGGCGAATGCTCATCCCTCCAAGGGGGGTTGTGGGAAGGGTGGTCCATCTAGAATGATTCAAAGCCTCTTTCCCACATTGGGATTTTGGTTTTCCAAAACATACATTATTTTCCAAAGCATTACCATAATTTCTAAGATGAGCAGTAACAGTTTATCATTATGTATTTTCGGCCGTTTATCACCTTTTTTATTATTTTTCCATTTATTTCCTCCATTTTCAGCGAATAACGTCATAATTTTTCTTAGGTCAGAGCTTGATATTTCCCTCAATTTATATATATATATATATATATATATATATATATATATATATATATATATATATATATATATATATATATATATATATATATATATATACATACATACATACACACGTATATGTATATGATATATATATATATATATATATATATATATATATATATATATATATATATATATATATATATAATAATTTCAATGTCCAATATTTGGAAGGAAACAGTTCATTAAAACGATCATCATGAGAGCAGTTGGGTCTGCTCCACTGATTTCTGCCTTACTGTACGCTTTAGTTCCACCTGTTCTCTCCCATAATTCAATGAAAATTAAATTGATCTGGTCAGTTCCTGGTTGGGTGACCACGGGATGCAAGCAAGATGCCGTAAGCACATAGGGCCAAGTGGCTACTAATCAGTTAGATCTCAGGAGTCAGTTGGAAGTGGCAATGGGTCACAGCTAAACATGGAAAACCCAGGAGAGGGACTGAAGGAAATAAGGAATTAAGTAACTGGAATATCAGTCTTACTTACTCAGGGGAAACCATTAATCCTCTATAGGATTGTATGGTTCAACTGTTTCTACTAATGTCAATGGCAAGATTCCTTTCCTTTTTAGTTTTCTGTGAAAGAAAACTATTGAGCTGGCTTTGTCTGTCCGTCCGCACTTTATCCTGCCCTCACTTTTTCTGTCCGCCCTCAAATCTTAACATCTACTAAGGCTAGAGGGCTGTAAATTGGTATGTTGATCATCCACCTTCCAATCATCAAACATACCAAATTGCAGCCCTCTAGCCTCAGTAGCTTTTATTTTATTTAAGGTTAAAGTTAGCCACGATTGTTATACGCTGAACAGAAAATTCGATTGCGCCGAAGAAACTTCGGCCCGTTTTTCACTCGTTTTTCTTGTATTTGATTACAGGATAGAAATGAGAATGGGATTGCCCTTGCCGTCGGCGTCTAAGTCAAATTTTGTGATGTCTCATAATACGAATCATTAGATTATTAATAATTTCAAGTTTAAGAGATATTCTATATGTACTAAAATGCATTTTATGTTTACCTATTTCTTTTTATTTTTTTTATTTTTTTGCTGTGTAAGAAAGATAAATCTGTATGAGAAAGCATGCGGATCGGAAGGCCTTTTGGACGGTACGTAATGTCCGTCCCTTAGGTGGGTACTTACTGTTTCAACCATAATCTTATATTAACGTCAGTTTTGACGGTCGGTTGGGAACATTGTTAAAGAAACAAAAAAAAAAAAAAATCATAGAACAAGTAACTGCTTAACAACACACACAAATAAAAAACAAGTAAAAAATGCGCCTAAGTTTCTTCTGCTCAATCGAGTTTTCTGTACAGCCGCTACGGCGCATAATCAAGGCCACCATAAATAAATCTATCTTTCGGTGGTCTCGGTATAACGCTGTATGAGCCGCGGCCCATGAAACTTTAACCAAAGCCCGGTGGTGGCCTAGCCTATATCGTTGCCAGAAGCGTGATGATAGCTAACTTTAACCTTAAATAAAATAAAAAATACGGAGGCTAAAGGGCTGCAATTTCCTGTGTTTGGTGACTGGAGGGTGGATGATCAGCATATCAATTTGCAGCCCTCTAGCCTCAGTAGTTTTTAAGATCTGAGGGTGGACAGAAAAAGTGCGGAGAGAAAAAAAGTGCGGACAGAAAAAGTGCGGACAGAAAAGTGCGAAAGACATACAAAGCCGGTACAATAGTTTTCTTTTACAGAAAACTAAAAAAAAAGGAATTGGAAACAACGGCGGCTATCAAACAAATTCTGGAGAAGAAGAAGAACGCAGTGTTGACATTCACATAAGCTAAATTTCTGAGGAGGGTTTTCATCGATTCTGGTACAAAAGTTGAACGGGGAACCAACGCCGCAATTCAGCGAGTAACGAGAAGCTTGAAGAATTATACAATCATCTCAGACCTATGTTTGGATAAAAAAAAGGATAATTAGTGTTGAGGCATTTGAGAAAAGTGGAAGGAAATGCGAATAAATAATGGTAAAACTCAACCAAGCAGATATTTGTATGTGAAAGCACCATTGTAAATAAAACACGGAGCTAAGTCCCATGGTGCTCAAAGTGCTGTGCTAGCCTAGTGGTAGTAGTAGTAGTAGTAGCAGTACTATCAAAGTTTGGCCTTTACAACACGTCACTTAAACTGAGAATAGTAGTAGTAGTAGCATGAAGGATTTATTTTTGTAACCTTTGTAACGCCCCACTCAATCTTATGAATATTGTCTTCAACAATGCTGCCATGATTGACGTCCAACAGTTTTTGTAGTTAGAGAAATGAAAGATTTGAATGTCGAGACTCTGATTGAATCTTGGTGTTTTCTGGACTTGAATTTTTTCATGGATTCAAAGATATATATTTTCTCTCTCCGTCTCTTACTTTTTTTGGGGGCTAATTTTCCACTCTTACTCTTTGGTGGGGCTGTAGTAACCGTGAACTTACAATGACGTGGAAGGGGCTGGAAAAGCCACTTCGTAGACCTAGTCCATAGACACTGAAAGGAGTTAAGGCCCTCCCTTCAGAATAAAGTAGAGGTGTCTGATAGGATTAGTCCCAATCAGGCCTGAGAGAGAGAGAGAGAGAGAGAGAGAGAGAGAGAGAGAGAGAGAGAGAGAGAGAGAGAGAGAGAGGGAGAGAGAGAGAGAGTTCTTTCCTGAGGACGTCGAGTCAAGGTCAAGCAACAGCCTCTTTCTGAGGTCAGTCTCCATGACCTCATAGATGATTCTCTTCAGAATTATATTCTCCCCTTCATGATACGGCATATCTTTCTGAAACAGCCTAAGGTCAGATATATCAGAGGCTTATAATAAGGCAATGTCAGTTCTTCTGATGTCCTGACTAAACATACAGTGTGTCAGCATTTTGGTGCAGCTCAAAGTGTGCCTTGTGCGGAAAGGGTAGAAGGTAATAAAGATTCTTTTCATTTCAGCGTCCCTTCGGCGGCGTAGCGTCTCTTTGGCTTAGTGTCCCTTGGGGTCCCTCAATGTAATGCTGCATTACTCCTGACGTTTTACTCCTCACTCGCTCTCTTTGATTTTCCCAAATAGTTGTTCATCTTTATCGGTTTTCCTTAACCTCGTTCTCACGTCTTTTGTTAACAAATCTTTCTGGAAAGCCTCGTAAGAGCCTAGAGATGAGACTAATGGCCTCGTTATACTCCTTCGGGATAAAAGAGTTCCGGACCATTTGAAGCCTAAAGCAAGTCCCTTGGTGAGTGATAATGGCGGTACAATTCCCGTTTCAAATACCCACAAAAAAAAAAGGAGTTGTCACGCCGAAATCCACAATGCATTCTTGCTGCCCTGAACTTCGAACACAAAATGCTTTGCTTAGTGGGAAATGAGTGAAATTTCACCTTTGATTCTTGACACCAGATGGCTCTCATCATCACGAGGATGAAAACGAGGGTGAATATGGCCTTTGGATACTATTCAGGCAAAATTTTACGTCATTTTTGTGGGTAATTCTACAGAAATCATTCGTACAGGTGGTTTTTGATCTTCAATTCGTGAGAAATTTTGTCTAATACTCGAATTAATTGACGTTACCTTGAGGAAATGTAAATATATCTTGTAAGTTAATCTAGCCGAAACCAACGAGTTAAATTCCACTATCGTGGACTGGCAACCTGCTGTTAGGAATCTGGGTACACTGTTGACTCGTAGGTTGCCATTTCATACTAACGAAACCTTCAAACTCCTTGACAGTGACATAGCTTCCAGAGTAAGAGCTTCATCATTAGAACTCTTTTTCTACCTCTCATTCTTCTCACAGACTCTTACCATGTTACTGTTCTACACAGACAAAACCTCCGTTGGCCATTTTTCTTCTGGATCTTCGTTTGTATATTCGTATATTTTATTTGCAAATTCCATCTCTCCTACGCTTCCAGAAAGAGGAGGAAGTGTCCACTTCACCTTCTTTTCTCCGAATCTTCTTCTTCTTCTTCCTTTTTCCTTTGTCAGCTGGTCCCTCGAAAAATGGACATGCAACCTTCTTGGTCTGTTGAGTGGGAACATCAGCATCCCTAATTATCCTGGCCACAGGAATCAACAACGATTTCTTTAGGTCCCTTGTTTGCGCAGGATCTTACTTACTGCTTTCCCATCCCGTGATAAAAGCAGTAGCATAAAAGCAGTAGCAATAGCAGAAGAAACAGGTAAATAAGCAGTAGCAGTGACGGCGGAAGCTAGCAGCATCCGCACCTACATCAGACAAACCTTATCAGCTTGACATCAAGAGCTTCAGAAGAAGAAGTAGGAACGGCCGTTGAAGCGACACAAATAGCACCATAGTAGCAGTAGCTAGCAGTAATATCAGCATTAAGAGCTCGAGCAAGAGTAGAAGCAGCACCAGGAGTGAGAATAGCAGCAAAAGCAGCAACACAACTACTGCTGAAAATAGAACAGCAAAAACAGCAACACAACGTCTGCTGAAAACAGAATAGAAAAAAGCAGCAACACAACAGCTACTGAAAACAGAACAGAAAAAGCAGCAACACAACAGCTACTGAAAACAGAACAGCAAAAGCAGCAACACAACAGCTACTGAAAACAGAACAGCAAAAGCAGCAGCACAACAGCTACTGAAAACAGAACAGCAAAAGCAGCAACACAACAGCTACTGAAAACAGAACAGCAAAAGCAGCAGCACAACAGCTACTGAAAACAGAACAGCAAAAGCAGCAACACAACAGCTACTGAAAACAGAACAGCAAAAGCAGCAACACAACAGCTACTGAAAACAGAACAGCAAAAGCAGCAACACAACAGCTACTGAAAACAGAACAGAAAAAGCAGCAACACAACAGCTACTGAAAACAGAACAGCAAAAGCAGCAACACAACAGCTACTGAAAACAGAACAGCAAAAGCAGCAGCACAACAGCTACTGAAAACAGAACAGCAAAAGCAGCAACACAACAGCTACTGAAAACAGAACAGCAAAAGCAGCAACACAACAGCTACTGAAAACAGAACAGCAAAAGCAGCAGCACAACAGCTACTGAAAACAGAACAGCAAAAGCAGCAACACAACAGCTACTGAAAACAGAACAGCAAAAGCAGCAACACAACAGCTACTGAAAACAGAACAGCAAAAGCAGCAACACAACAGCTACTGAAAACAGAACAGCAAAAGCAGCAACACAACAGCTACTGAAAACAGAACAGCAAAAGCAGCAACACAACAGCTACTGAAAACAGAACAGCAAAAGCAGCAACACAACAGCTACTGAAAACAGAACAGCAAAAGCAGCAGCACAACAGCGGCTTAAAACAGAATAGTAAAAGCAGCAACACAACCTCTACTGAAAATAGAACAGTAAAAGTAGCAACACAACTACTACTGAAAATAGAACAGCAAAAGCAGCAACACAACTGCTACTGAAAACAGAATAGAAAAAGCAGCAACACAACTGCTACTGAAAACAGAATAGTAAAAGCAGCAACACAACTGCTACTGAAAACAGAATAGCAAAAGCAGCAACACAACTTCTACTGAAAACAGAACAGCAAAAGCAGCAGCACAACTGCTACTGAAAAGAGAATAGCAAAAGCAGCAACAGAAAATGCTACTGAAAAGAGAACAGCAAAAGCAGCAACACAACTGTACTGAAAACAGAATAGCAAAAGCAGCAACGCAACAGCTCCTGAAAACAGAATAGCAAAAGCAGCAACGCAACAGCTCCCGAAAACAGAATAGCAAAAGCAGCAACGCAACAGCTCCTGAAAACAGAATAGCAAAAGCAGCAACGCAACAGCTCCCGAAAACAGAATAGCAAAAGCAGCAAGAGTAACACCAGAGACATGAAAAAAATTAGCAGCATCAACTCTTGCCTTTACCTCCTCCCCCACCCTCCCCTTACCTTTCAGCCCCCTCTCTATCTCCCCTTCCCCTTTCACGGACATATAAAGTCACCCCCACCGCCCCCATCCTCTAGCCAGCCCCCCCCCACAATGAGGGGGGTGGGGGGGGGGGAAAAGGTGACCACCTCCCATTATGGTAGGAATTCACAGAATTTAGTTATCAAGTTAGGTCGCCTGGTCATTATCGCCCTATAGAGTCGACCCTACCAAAAATGTCCCGGTTACTTTCCTATCAGAGAATGTGGTCCTTTATTCTTGATTTTCTTTTTGTCTGTGTCTTCGTCATCATAAACATTATTGTGATATCAGTATTATTAATAATGGTAGTATTTCCTGCAAGAGACTTTTAATATTCCTTTTTTTTGTGGTTTGTATCATCATAAGCATTATTATGAAAGTACTGTTAATAATGGCAGTGTTTCGTGCAAGATGATTTTTTTTATTCCTTTTTTGTGACCTTCATCATCATAGTATTATTAATAGCGATAGTAAAGTAGCACTTACTAGTACTACTACTATTACTGCCACTATTACTACTACTGCTGCTATAACTAATATACAATTCCAATTAGAAGTGATTTTAGTAACAAAAAATTCCGCTCGACGCATAAATCTTTCAGAAATCTTCAGATTTTAGACATTAAATCTAGAATCTACTTGAAGCAGTAAATAAGGAAATTCAAAAATAAATAACGATTAAAAATAATGATAAAAGTGAAGATTTTCATGTTATTCCATTTACACCACTTTTAAGATAAATTGTAGCTATGACTGATAAAATTATTTGTAACTGTTTGCAATCTTACTTTCTGTCTCTTGTGTGTGTGTGTGTGTGTACGTGTGTTTGCTTTTGCTTTGCGTATATAACAAGTTAAAAATACGCCGAGGTTTCTTCGGCGCAATCGAGTTTTCTGTACAACGTACAATGCTGTATGAGCCGCGGCCCACGAAACTTTAACAACGGCCCGATGGTGGCCTGTCCTATAGCGTCGCCAGACGCACGATCATGGCTAACTTTACTGAGGCTAGAGGGCTGCAATTTGGTATGTTTGATGATTGGAGGGTGGATGATCAACATACCAATTTGCAGCCCTCCAGCCTCAGTAGTTTTTTAAGATCTGAGGGCGGACGAAAAAAGTGCGGAATGAAAACGTGCGGACGGACTGACAAAGCCGGAACAATAGTTTTCTTTTACAGAGAACTAAAATTGGACTGATGTTACTTTAGCCTTTGTTTTACAAAGAAATTATGTACCTATCTTGTATTGGCAAGCATAATGAAGACTCGTAAGTAATTTTAGTCCAAAAACTAACTAAAAAGGCGATTTTATTTTGTTTTGATAATACTCTCGTCTGCAAATGTGATTATTTCTTTAGGTTTGTGTACATAGTTTGAGTGATAAAAAGTGGTATATTTTTTAATGAAGTATGCATATTTGTATGTCGATTTATGTACATACACACATACTAGCCGATATGTTGTATATATATATGTTTAAAGTAAGTATACTTTAGTTTTACCAGACCACTGAGCTGATTAACAGCTCTCCTAGGGCTGGCCCGAAGGATTAGACTTATTTTACGTGGCTAAGAACCAATTGGTTACTTAGCAACGTGACCTACAGCTTATTGTGGAATCCGAACCACATTATAGCGAGAAATGAATTTCTATCACCAGAAATGAATTCCTCTAACTCTTCATCAGCCGGCCGCGGGAATTGAACTCCGGCCCATCTAGTGACAGTCTGAAGCTCAACCGAGTCGGCCAACAAAGGGCTTTGTATATATATGTATATTGGTATATATGTAGATATACATATGTATATATATTATGTATATTGGTATATATGTAGATATACATATGTGTATATATATTATATATATATATATATATATATATATATATATATATATATATATATATATATATATATATATATAATATATAATATATATATATATATATATATAATTATATACTGTATATATAGATATATATGTATGTATATATATATATATATATATATATATATATATATATAAATATATATACATATGTATATATATATATATGTGTGTGTGTATGTGTAAAGTGTATGTACATTCATCTGCATCTGTACACACACACAGACAAAGACACACACACACACACTTTTAAAAAAACTCAACATCTAGATCAAAGACATATAAAAAAAAAAATATTCCCAACCTCATTTTCCCTCCCCCTCCTCACTCCATCTCCGCCCCATTAAGTACCTGCAGCACACACACACACACACACACACACACCCACAGTTCCCACGATGACGCCCACGCCCCTGATATAAATTCAAGTCAGCCTTGGAGCAAACGCCACCCCCGCCGACATTCTTATTCCCCGGGCGTTGGGGCCATCTTGCTGCGCCGGCGATAAGGAAATTGATGGACCGTAGACTACGAGGTAAATAAGGGAGCATTTCTGCTGCTGTTCTTTCAGGGAGAGGGAATTCATAGATATATATATATATATATATATATATATATATATATATATATATATATTATATATATTTATATATATGTATAT